>NW_011500014.1:143033-188225 GCF_000495115.2 Populus euphratica | reverse complement strand
AATTATCTTAGCTTTCTTGTGTAAAAAATTCAGGTTATTTTAACTTCTACAACTCCAGCTATGGGTCAAAAATTGAACAGTGCTCGGGCTGAAAGACAGATTCGGACTTCTTTGTTGTTGCTATAATTTGGACTTGAAAATGGTCTTTTTAAGTCTTGGTCTCCATATGAAAGTTGTAGACCTATGTCTTACCTTTCCATTCATATAAAGTAGACCTAAATCTGAGATCTACAGCTCCAGATATGACCCAATTACCGAACAGTATTCCGGTTTGGATTGCACCGACATCTCTTTTCTAAGTTTGGCCATCTCTTTGTCCTTTCAATTTCAATTCTTACATTTATCAATCAATCCTTTCATTTATGTGATAGGCCTGCATTTAAAATGAACATTTACCATAAATTAAAGGTATCTTATATTATTAGATACGTTATTATAAAACATGCTTTAGTTAAGGAGTTATTGATACTTCAAGTGCAAAATGATGATATAAAACCTTAATAAAAATACACTTTTAAGTACTAATCACTGAGCTCAGCCCAGAAAAAGTGGGCCAATTTTGGCCCAAAATGGTTGGGCCGATACCAGCCCAGAATTTAGTTTTTTTGTTTTTGTCGAGCTGGACCCAGCCTAGCCATTTAGGTTGGGCCAAAACTGGCCCGACCCAAAGGCATGTTAATTAACATGTCGCTGCATGCAGAAATGGATTCTGCATGCAGCGGCTCCAACGAAGAAGAAAGAGTCTGCATGCAGAAATGGATTTTGCATGCAGCGACTCCGACGAAGAAGAAAGAGCTGATGCAAGGAGGAGAAACACCTAAGGTGGTGAGGGTCTTTGGTCGTGCTGGGGATGTCTGACCAGTGGCGGCGTTGATGCAGAGCTTGGTCGTTGGAGTTGCTACTGTGCAAGATGAAGAACTTTGCAGGGGAGAGAGAGTCGCGGTGGTTGCTTGGTGGTTGGTGGGTAGCTTCCTACGACGGATATGGTGGTTTATAGGTTGTTGGTGGCTGAAACGACGGAGGGAGAAGGTGAGAAAAAATTGTAGAAAACTGGGCAAAGGGGGCTGGTTTTTGGTCGTCTTTGGCCTCGATTTTCTCCCCCCTCTAGCCATCAACTCCACCTCTATTTATAGCGGTGGAAGAGGGCAATCTTGTCTACTCTAGGGTAAAATTTCAGCCCTTGATTCTGTTGGGAAGGATCCCAACCGTTGGTTCAAAGTAGGCATAACACACTGTCAAATCTGCCGAAAAAGCTGCCTGAGTTGGTATGTTTAGGCCGGATTACACACCGATTGGTTGTCATTCCGACTGAACTATTCACACCATGAAGTAGAGAAACTGCATATGATCATTTTCGTGCAAGTTTGGTTAAATTTGATGGACGTTTAGTGCATTAAATACACCTGCAAAGTAGGCCACCGAACTAGTTTTAATCGGGTAAAAGAAGAAGACAATGAACAGTGACCACACGACGCGTCGTCTAGTCCTCTCTTCTTTTTGTTTTTTGGTAAAATAGCGCCATTTTTTACTGAAATAGGGATTTTTACTAAATTTCAATTCAGTCCTTTGTCTTTCAATTTTTTTCAATTGAACCCCTAATTGACTTTAAACTTCGGACTTAATGCAATTAAGCCCCTCCTGTACTTCAATTGGAACCCCGAAGTTACGCGTATTTTACAAGATGGTCCTTGATCTTGGTATTTGTCAATTTAACCCCTAATTAACCATTAAACTTTCAATTTCTTTAATTTAGCCCCCGGTTTTTCTCAATTAAGCCCTTAAAGTGTGGCGCCTCTTGCAGATTAGTCTCTGGATGTGAATTTTGTCAATTTAACCCCTAATTGATCCCAAAACTTGAATTTTCTTGCAATTTTGCCACTAATTTCAATCAATTAACTTGGTAAAAATTAAATTTAGTCTCTTAAAATTTCATTCTTCTTAATTAAGCCCAAATTAAGCTCCTAAACTTAATTTTTCATCAATTAAGCCCCAAATAAAATTAATTTGACCCATTTAAAGTATAATTAAGTCCCATTTAAAGTATAATTAAGTCTTTACACTTAATTAAATCCTTCAATTGAGCTCAGATTAATTCTTAAACATAATTAAAATTTAATTTGACCCATGATTAAATCAAATTGGCCTATTAAAAATTTAATTATGTCATTGGACTTAATTTTTATGCAAATTCATCCAAAAATCATTTAATTTGACCTTGAATTTGTATTTTTTATTTGTTCTTGAGCATAATGGGGGTACAATTAAGCCTTGAATTTCCTCCAAAAATTGCAGCTTGATTTTCCAGCCTGTTTTCTCCACGTTGCTAGCCATTATTTTATTTTTTTTATTTTTATTTTGAAAAAAAAAGTAAATTTTTAGGGAATAACCCAGAATTGGGTTATGACATTCCTCATCATGTTTGTTTTCATGAACAGGTGTTTTATTTTGAAAAATATGAAAAGATTACACAACAGCCCTTATTACCTCTCCTATAAATTCTACCAATTTTCCCAATTTCCTCATCTCATAATTTTTTCACAATCCTACACTTACAGCCTTTCAGCCTCTCGTTTCTGCCACATCCCAAAAGCCCACCATCCTGCTTTAACATTACAACATGCATCTTTTTCTAATAATCATACTGCAGGTACAAGTTTACCCCCTCTTAAATTACATCGAGATAGAACTATTATTGTTTATTCTCCCAAGTCTCCCACTGTTGGTTCTTTAATACTTGATAATGATGCCTCTATTGTAAACTCTACCTCTCAGTTTGTCTCTACTACTAAATTAAATTTGGTTATTGACCTTTCTTCTTATTTGTTGCAGCATTATTAGAGTTCGGCATTATCAGAGTTCGGCTCTCCCTGTCTCATCATCATTATATAGTTCTTTATCCATAATTGCCAAAGACAGCCAATCTAACAACTTTTTTAGCCTCCTTTTACAGTTATAAATCTAAAGAAGTCTCTAGTCATACCTATAAACCACTTACTTTTTCTAATGTTGTCATGTACGAGGCTTGGCGAGATACTATGAAGGTTGAAATTCAAGTGTTGTATTCCAACAACACTTAGTCCTTGGTTTCTTTTTATTATTCGATTAATGTTATTAGTTGTCATTGGGTATACAAGATCAAGCATTATATCGACAACAATATTAATCGCAATAAGGCTCGATTTATTGCTAGAGGTTTTAGTCAACAAGATGGTATTGATTACTTTGAGATTTTTAGTCTTATTATTAAGCAAGTTATTATTTGATTAATTTTCATCATTGTGGTGTTAGATGGTTGGAAAATTAATCAACTTGATATTTATAATGTCTTTCTCAATAGAAAACTTGATGAAGAGGTCTATATACAATAACCTCTAGGTTTTGTTGATTCTAATCTCTCTTATCATGAGTGTTGGTTGTATAAAATCTTATATGGCCTAAAACAAGCTTGTAGGGTATGGTACACTAGGCTTAGTGATTGTCTTTTTTTTATTAGCTTTCATGCTTCTTAAGTTGACACATCATTATTCATTTTATTTATAGGTAATGATATTTTGCTAACTAATAGCAATCCAGTCTTACTTAACTAATTAATTTAGTAGCTGAGCTTAGAGTTTAAGCTTCAGAATTTAGGAATTGTTCATTACTTTTTGGGCATTGAGATTTATCCTACTACTATGAATATTATGCTATAGCAAGATAAGTATATTTTTGACATTCTTCACCAAGCAGGTATGTCTTCTTGCAGGCCTGCTGATACTCTTATTTCTACATCAAAGGTTGATAAAGTGTCTGATTGTTTATTTTCTGATCCTACATGTTTTTGACAATTTGTTAATTCTCTTCAATATCTCACTTTTATAAAACCATGCATTTGTTTTACTATTAACACAGTTTATTAGTGTATGCATGCTCATATAGATACATATTGGGCTGTCGTTAAATATATTATGCGTTATCTTAAGGGTACGGTTTCCTTTGGTCTTCATATTACTTGTAACTCTTTTTTTTTCTTGCATGGTTTTACAGATGTTGATTGGGTTGGTATAGTTGATGATCATAAATCTACAAGTGGCTATTTTGTTTTCTTTGGACATACATTGATATCTTATATGTCAAGAAAACAATACACTGTAGCTTCTTATTCTACCGATACTAAGTATAAAGCCTTAGTCTATGGCACTTCTGAGGTTATATGGAATCAATATTTATTGTCAAATCTACATATTACTTCTTTTTCTATTCCTATGATTTGGTGTAATAATAGGGTGCTACTTATTTGTCTATCAAACCTATTTTTCATATTCCTATTAAGCATGAAAAGATTGATTATCATTTTATACATGATAAAGTTGCTAAAAAAATCATTCAAGTTCTTTTTATTTCTTTCAAGGATTAGTTTGCAGATATTCTAACAAAACCCCTCTTAATTACTTTATTTACTGCTCTTGGGTTCGAGTTTTAGGCTATATCACCACCGTCAACTTGAGAAGATGTACTATATAGTATATTACATATTAAAAACTTGTATATATGTAGAAAAGATTTGTTATTTTTTATTGTAATATTTACATTAATTATTGTACATTATTATACATATATAAATAGAAAATATTGACTAACTAATAGTTCAAACCCCCTATTATTCTCGACCATCAATCCTCGTAATGTTGCTGCTTAGAAACTCCCTTTTCTTTTCAGATGTATGACTAACTTCTTGATTAAATAAACTGTATAAGATCTAGAGATAAATTAACAATGTCAACTATTATTTCTTTTGACTTTGAGCTGCAGGTGGAAGGGAAATGTCGTTGATTCTCGAATTCGAATTTTCAAACTTAAAAGGCAAACAATAAGGAGGAAAATAGAGTTGTTGGTGCGTCTCCCTCAGGAACCCAGCATTGCCTCATATCCATTGACTGTGAGAGAAACTCCATAGATAAACCTGGTTTTAACGCACTCACAGTTTGCTCTGGTGGAGGACTCAAGATTTTAATTATTATTTTTACTTAATGAACTGTTACCATCAACGAAACACCGTTTTCTGCTAAACTAGTAGAAAAAATAAATTTGAATGAAGCTCTGTAGTCTTGATTTCCAACTTGATGAGCTTTAATTGTTTTTCAACGCTTAGATTACGTTGTCCGTAGCACGTCCGCAGAGGCCACCAACACCTGAGGCCACCTCTGGACTTTCTGCGCAACTGCCATCCGCTTCCCGGCTTCGGCTGACCGTGATCGCACACAAGCAGCAAAAGCAGTAACATGAGTTGCGTCGTTATTTTCGGAATTCTTGTGTTTTTAAAATATATATATTAAAATAGTATTTTATTTTAATTTTAATATATTAAAAAAAAATATAACACTAAAAAAATATTTAAATAATAAAATATATAATTCTATTCCAACCGGTTGATTGGCACTATTTGTGAACTAATCTAGTGAACTATTTAATAAAATGAATAATTAAAATCATTATTGTTCAATCAATGAATAGAACTAATTGATTGATTAACGTTAATTCCTAGATATTTTATGGGGGACCTCCTCATCTTTTATTATACAAACATGTCATATTCTGTAATTTATTTTAGTCTTAATTATTCAACAACACATGGTAATCAATTATCAGGAATCATTGAATTATGATAGCAGTTAATATAAACAAAAACAAAAATAATTCTTAATTAAATCAAAGACGAGTACCATCTAAAGTCTTATTCTTGTACTCTATTTTTTTTCATAAAAAACAATTATATATCTACAATAATGGATGGTAGCCAATAATAATATAATTTGTTATAAATCAAAACCTTTAAAAATTAAGACCATCTAAAATATTTAATTTTCATTTATTTATATTTCATTACCAAAACTATTACGACCACGCTATATACAAAAAACAAATACTAGAAACCCTATTAATATTGAATAAAAAAATTTAAAGAAAAAACTATTCATTTCAAATATTATAAAATAGCAATAGGACAAAAACAAACTAAACGACAGCGTATATTTTTCTTTTTAATTATCTATTTTGACTGGCGGGCGTGACTTTGAAAATCCCCGATTCTACAGGCTAGAATACAACTAATTATTTCATACTAAATCTTGCAGTGTGCGAGTGGTAATTGAAAGCAATGTAGATAAGCTCTCTTAAACTATCAATTAATTAATGGAAACACGTCTTCCATACAATACTTGTTAACTCGGTTGCTTCATTAACTCTGTTACTTCCTCGTGAAGGAGTCAACAAACGATCCTTTTGTAATAATATCAAGCATTATATATATATATATATATATATATATATATATTGAAAGAATTAATCCATCTAGTTCAAACAACATTTTATAATAATATTAAGTATCTCTTTTTTTCATACCTATGACATATATCTTGATTAAATAAATTAAAATATTAAAATAATTAAGATTAAATACAAAAAAAACTAAAAATTTTAAATAATTTATATATTATAAGTGTATAATCTTAATCTAAATATAAATAAAATATATATAATTTAAATTAAAAATACTATTTTATATATATATATATAAAAAGATTGAAACAATATTTTATAATAATATCTAGCATATTTTTTTTTTGTATGTATGACTTACATCTCGATTAAATAAATTATGGATCTTAATTTTAAAATGTTTAAAAATATAATAATTATTATTTTTAAAATGATTTTTATTTTAAAATATATTAAAATAATATATTTTATTTTTTAAAATTATTTTTATTATCATAGACAAAACTATAAAAAATTATATTAAGAGAAAAACTAAATTTTCACGAACTATGTATAGAGCTATCTCTACTTGAGTTGCAAGGGAAACTTCGTAGATTAATGAGTTAAGGATCTTAAATTAAATAAAGGAGTTTGCTTCGGATTGAAGGTAGCCAATTATCAAACATTCATGCGCCATTCAATTCTGCCTCAGATCCGTTGATCGTGACTGAAACTTCAAATAAACCTTGTTGTAATGTACCTCGCGGTTTGTTCTCGTGAAGGACTAAAGATTCTTCTTTTATTAATTAGCTGTCAACAGCAACGACTAGACCAATAGTAGAAAAAAAAAATTAAAACCTTGATACGTACTATTTATCAATTGGAATCAAGTTCGACCGTCTTGATTTTTATTCTTTTTTCAAAAATAATCAAATGAAGGAGTGTTCTTGCTTATTAGCACAAAAAAGTTCAAGTTTTGACAAAATAATAAACATACAAAAAATATTAGTCAGATAATATAATTTATATTTACCGTGATTGGAATATGTAAAGAAGTTATAGTTAAAAAATATGTTATGTTATGTTTTGAAATAGTGATATTTATTAAACTATAAATAATCTTTAAATTTAATCCAAACATTAATCAAAACACTAACCCTAATTTAAACACTAAACATTAACTATAATCCAAACTCCAAACCCTAATCCTAACTCTAACTAATCTTTAATCCTAAACTTTTAACCACAACAACTATAACCCTAGTCTAAACCCATAACCAAAACCCTTAATACTAACTTAATCCAAATATTAAATCCTAACTCTAAATACAGTCTCTAAATCCCTAACCAAAAAAATTAAACTAACCCTAAATTTAAAATCCAAATCTCTATAACTAAAATGTCAAATCTCTTGTAGATGTAAAATTAAAGATTGCTAACCATATTTATATTAGGGTTCTTCTCTTATAGAATTAATCATTGCATAAAATTTGTATTTTTTATTTATTTTCTTATGATTTATGTGGTTTTCAAGTAGCTTATGATCAAAATAAAATTTGGATTTAGGATGAATCATATAATAACTATAATGTTTTGGTTTATGTGACATGTTTAATAGTTATTTGGTTTATTAATAATGCAACATATCAATTTTTATTTTCTTCATATGTAAATATAGAAAGTTAACAATATTTAAATTAAAACTAAACTTAACAAACAATTATATTATTTTCATTCGACTAGTAAAATTTTGATTTTCAATTCTAGCAATCCAAATTAAAAAAAAAAAAACTATATTGCAAATATACTAAAACACATTAAAATTAATTATAAACTCATAATTAATAAAATAATGCAACATAAAACTTATAATTAACAAAACAAAATCTAATTTCAAACTAAATCCTAAAAAATAATCTAATCACAGCTAAATTAATTTCAAAATAATTATAAAATTCATAAAATTAATAGTAATATAGAATGTTTGCCTGATTTTTCAACTGGAAAGTGATAGCAACGTGGTGCTTGTGATTGGTAAGTGGTAGCCGTGTTGTGGGCAGCATAGCAATTTTCGATTAAAAAAAAAAAACTTATTGGAGGCTTGGAGACAAGCCTTCTTCAATGCCCACTACACGGTTGATTGATTTTGACAATCCCCAATATTTATTTACTCGTAGTAGTTTGATTTCTCGTGCTAGACTTTTTTACTCAATGCAAACAAGGATGCAGGCGTTGTTCACCATTTTTCTTACCATAATATATATATATATATATATATATATATAATAGCTAATTTATTAATTTCAATCAAAGATTGAATTGAGAAGCTAAGATAAATATACTATTTTTAACAAAAAATAAATAAATATTTATTCAGTTTGATATTCAATCTTTAAAGTTTTCATTGATATAAATCATTAAAATTAAATTTTATTTTGTTAAAATAAAAATTAACTCAATATCAAAATTTATTTTTAACATCACAAGAACTTTATATAAAATCAACCAAAACAAAACATCAAGTTTTATCCCAAATAAATTTAATATGAAAGTATTAAATTAAAAATTAAAAAGTCAAGTGTAAAAAAATTAAAAACATTGTGAGTAATTATAGCAATTTATAATGGATTATATTATTTTTATTATGTACTTTCATCATTTTATTTTTAAATATATTTTTTATTTTATTATATATTTATGATTTCAAATATTATTTTATGATTTGACGAGCATTAATTTTATATTAAGATGTAATTGTTAAGTGAAAAACAAAATGATTTAATAAAAAAATGTGAATAAAAAAATTAATTTTGTAGAATCAAACTAGAATTATTAATGAAAAATAAAAGAATCAAGTTAAAAAATCAAGATAAAAATAAAATTTTGAGGGCATTCCTGATTTTACCTCCTAGATTTTTAGTTGTATTGGTAGCTTTTACGCTATTGACCCAAAAAATCAACTCGGTTTAGATTTGTGGTCTTATCAAGTGAGATTCCCATGGTGGTTCCTTTCTTCTAGAAGGTTGAAAGAGATTTTTTTGGATCCATCCTCCACGAAAGTCAAACTCAATAAATACTCCACGTTATTTGAAATAACAACAACAATAATAATACATTATCCGAAATTATTGTCCATTTTTAGCAAACATGTCGAGCCTTTTACACCACACTCGTTCATTTATTAGTAATTAACTAGACTTTTTTTTTTTACTTTGGGGTTAGATATTATTTTTAAAATAAAAAACTTATATATATAAATTTTTTTAATATATTTTTATAGCTAACAAAATTTTAAAAAAAAATAAAAATTTTATAATACATATAATTAAATAATCAAGAACTGCGTATTAGTAAATAAAAAAATAAATTATAACTAAAAGTAAAAATAAAAAATTAAAAGATAGATGTATAACTAAAAATAAAAATAAAAAATTAAAAGATAGATGCAAGTTAAAATATTTAATCTTGCAAGTCGATATATTTATCTATTTATATTTCCTAAACTTGTTTATTAAAATAGTTTTTTATTTAAGTAAATAATAATAAAATTAAAAACACAAATTAAATTGATTAAATAAAATAAAATGTGAAAAAATACTATACAAGGCTGCATATATTAGAAATATTATATTAAAATAATTTTTTTATTTGTAAAAATAAAATTCATGTATAAAAAAGATAATATATATATATGATAAAAACTCTTCAAAATTTAAATACATAACAAAAAAATAACCATCATTTAAAATAGGCTCTTCAAATAAAATAAAAGAGAGAATGAATATTAATCTAAATATTAAAAAAATAGAGAAGAAAATTATTAATTAAAAAAAATTAAAAATAATAATTTAGAACAAAAAAAAAGAAGCAAATGTCAACCACTGTTACGCCTAGTCTATTTCATCAGGGGGTTGTGTAACTGAGTCCTTTTTTTTTGTTGCAACTAGGACAGATTAAAAATGATGCATCATTTGTCTCAATAAGTGATGTATCATCTGGTTTTTTTTTTTTTGAAATTATCAACCCTAGTTTTTTAACTCAAAAAAATTATTATTCAACCCATTTGTTTATCCAAAACATCATAGAAATCATGATAAATTTATTCATACCTTAAAAAAAACCAAAAAAACCATCTCAAATACCGAAATCAACCCAAAACCAAAAATTAACTCAACTTTAGATCTATTTTTTCATGAACTTTAAACTTTTAAAAAAAAATATAAACTCCCCTCATCAAATGGAACTATTTGACACAAATATCGACTATTTTGGTGATTTAAATCATATCAATGATATTTTTTCTCTTTATCGTTGGAATTTGACTATCTCTCTTGACCAGGAATTAAAAATTAAAAAATGAAATCAAATTTTATAACAAAATTTAATTTGAAAAAAATTAAGGTACTGAAATTATATAATTTGCATTATTTTTAAAGTTATAGGACCAAAGTATATATTTTCTGAAACTTCTTGCATGCCACCCATGTTTGACACCTTTTTTATTTTAGTTCTATTCTTTTATTTTCACCATTGAATAAAAAATAAGAAACAATTAACCTTAAACTAGGATTAATCCATCTAAAACAAAACTTTAAGGACTAAAATAAACTATCAAAAAATAAATAATGTTATCCATGGTGTTTTGTAAGAGGATGAACAATCCTCACTACATAATTTTCATCCCATATTTTTAGTTTACAAGTTAATCGTGTATAAAGTTTAGCATTGAAATTAGCTATTTACATTTAATTAATTAGACAATTTTAGTAGTTTCCCCTTTCCCAAACCTTATAAATAAATTAATTTTTTATTTTAATTGTTGTTAAGTGGCACGTTAGCTATTTTAAAAGTATTTTTTATTTAAAAATATATTAAAATAATATTTTTTATTTTTATAACAATACATCTAAAAAAGTAATTTAAAATTTAAAAAATAAAAATTTTAAAAAACAGACATTGTCAAACAACCCGTTAACATGAATCTCTAACCCAGTTGCAGTTACTTTTTTCATTTTCCCACCTTACCCTCAACCTGTTTTTGAAAAGTCCGGTCAGAGCGGCCCATTCTGTAATTCCAGGAAAATGCAAGCCTGATTATTATCAAACATCTGGACAGAAATAGCCCTGGACACCACCTTCGAACCGCGCTTTTTTAAGCCACGGCTCTGTCTCACTTGAGAAAATTAAAGAGCAGAGAAGAGAAGAAAAACATGGAACTGATACATGGATTTCCATTACTGTACCAGCAATTTACGGCTTTGTTCAAGAAAAACCTGTTGCTTTCATGGAGAAACAAGAGTGCAACGTTCCTGCAGCTCTTCTCTTCTTTCTTCTTCATGTTCTTGTTGTTTGGTATCCAGAAGGCATCTGATTCTCGCTCAAAAGCAACGACGGGGTACAAAACCGTGACGAATCCACAGCCTATGTGGGAATCGCCCATCCCTCCTTGTGAGGAAAAGTTCTATGTTAAAATGCCTTGTTTTGATTTCGTTTGGAGTGGAAATGATAGTTCTAGAATTGGCAATATCGTGACAGCCATCATGAATAATAATCCTAATAGGCGAATTCCCTCTGGAAAGGTATCGAGTTCTAGCTCATTACAAAAACCAACTCTCTCTCTCTCTCTTACTTACTTGTGATTGTCACAATAAATAAATACTATGGTAATCTGAACTGGGTTTTTGGAAAAATGAAAGAAGAGGATGTTGTCATATATGGGAATTTCTTTGTTATAACTGTTTTTACTCCTGGTATTGGACTTATGATGGTTCAATATTCTGTTTTATAGGACTATCAGTTAGTAGATTTATTTTGGAATACCATGCAGGAAAAAGAATTCAAAGTAATCCGATCTTTTTATTTTTATTTATTTGTTCATATGCAGGTTAAATCATTCAAAACACCAGAGGAAGTAGATGATTGGCTTTTTAGAAATCCTATGCAAGTCCCAGGAGCTTTGCATTTTGTGGATGTAAGCCCCAGTTTAATCACCTATGGTCTACAGACTAACTCTACCGCAATTGCTCGGCGAGGCCATTATGAAGATCCCACCTTCAAATTTCAAATTCCACTTCAGATTGCAGCAGAGCGTGAGATTGCTCGTTCTATTATTGGAGGTCTGAAATCTTTAATCTGCCAGATTTTTTATGTAGAAATGTTTTTAGATTCACAAATTTCCTTCTTTTCTTTAATAAAATCGTGTGAAACAAACAGTTTTTTTTTTTTTTTTGACTGAATCTGGATATTGTCCAGTTCCAACCTTTACATGGAATGTCGGACTCACGGAATTTGCACACCCTGCAAAACCTACCTTTTCTGCGGTGGCTACAGTAGGACCTGCCTTTTTCCTGGCATTCACCATGTTCGGATTTGTGTTGCAAATCAGTAATTTGGTGGCCGAGAAAGAGCTCAAACTTCGCCAGGTATTTGCGATCTGCTGTCTAGAGTTAAACAAGCTTATAGATTATTGATGTATTCTTTATATTCTAATTATAGTTTATTTATTGGTTCATTTTCATCTTCTTCACAGGCAATGAATATGACTGGTCTCTATGAATCTGCATATTGGACCTCGTGGCTCATATGGGAGGGGATTATCACGTTTATTTCATCACTCTTACTGGTTCTTTTTGGATTGATGTTTCAGTTCGATTTTTTCAAGAAAAACAGTTTCGGAGTTCTGTTCTTTGTGTTCTTCCTTTTCCAGGTCAACATGGTAAGATAACTTCTTCATCTGTAGGCTGTGGTAGTATTTTTAGTATATAAGCTTATTCATATTAACCCTTTTCCTGTCTTTTCTCGCTTGTGATGCTAGATTGGTTTTGCCTTCATGCTGTCGACCCTCATCAGCAAGGCCTCTTCAGGCACAACAATGGGTTTCTCCATATTTATAGTTGGTTTTATGACGCAGGCAGGTTTCCCAGCTAAAAATCAAGGAATAAGAAATGTTTTATAAATGAGATTTACTCCTAACCTAAGACCGTCTCAAAGACAAACCCCTTTGAGATTTTGATGCAGGAATACTGTGAGTTTCGTTGTGGTAATTGATCTCATTTGTCACTGCAGATTGTTACAATAGCTGGATTTCCGTACAAAAAAAGCATTAGTTCTTTCTTGCGCTTCATCTGGTCATTCTTCCCACCAAATCTTCTTGCAAAAGCAGTAAATGTGCTATCTGATGCAAGTAGCACTCCTGAAGCTCTCGGAATTAGCTGGAAAGGCCGATCAAAGTGTCCACCTGACGATGATGATTGTGTGATGACAATTGTATGTAATCGCTTTGCTCACCCTGCGTAGAACACGTAAGACGCACACACAAACACCAAATATTAATGTGGACTCATAGGCCACAATATCACGCATTCTACTGAGAACTCGTGCCTTTGCATCAGTTTTCTCGTAATTAATCTTCATCTCCTTTTGTTTTTATATTCTTACTCTTAATTT
Source organism: Populus euphratica (assembly GCF_000495115.2). Classification (NCBI taxonomy): domain Eukaryota; kingdom Viridiplantae; phylum Streptophyta; class Magnoliopsida; order Malpighiales; family Salicaceae; genus Populus; species Populus euphratica. The sequence continues at coordinate 174,542 of NW_011500014.1, read as the reverse complement.
CTTCCATTGTCGATTGCTATTTGTAACTCACATTTCCTTGGCAGAATGATGTTTACACATGGCTCATATGTCTGTTCATTCTCTGGTTTGCTTTGGCAATCTACTTCGATAATATATTCCCAAATGTATCTGGTGTGAGAAAATCTGTATTTTACTTCTTCAAGCCCGGGTATTGGACAGGGAAAGGTGGAGACAAGGTCGAAGGGAATGGTCTCTTTCTATATATATATATATTAATATTTATATATATATATATACATATATATATATATAAATATTAATATATATATATATATATATATTGATAGCAAGGATACGTAATTAAGGAAAAGAGAACTCTACTTCAGTCCATGTCTCATAGCTCTAGCTAGGTCTTATTGTTAGCTTACTAATATTCTGACTCTGTTCTTCCTCTATTGTCCCAGAGGGTGGCTTGTGTAGTTGCATAACTGATATCCCGCAGCAAGAGCATATTGTTCCAGATGATGAAGATGTGCTTGAAGAGGAGAACATCGTCAAAAATGATGCAAGAGACGGCACAGTCAACCCAGATATTGCAGTTCAGATACGTGGACTTGGAAAGACGTATCCTGGGGCCACACATATTGGTTGTTTCAAATGCAAGAAGACTTCACCTTACCATGCTGTTAGGGTAAGCAATTCCTTGCCAGCTTATGGGTACCATGCTGGTTTGAGAGGGCAGAAGAAATCTCCCTCGTTTTCTTCTTTCCCGTTCCAATACTAGCTATTTTACCTGCAGGACTTGTGGGTCAACTTCACAAAGGATCAGTTGTTTTGTCTTCTTGGACCCAATGGTGCTGGAAAAACTACAACAATCAATTGCCTGACCGGCATAACACCTGTGACCGGTGGAGATGGTAATACACTCTCATTTCACAATCACAATTACATTGAAACTGCCTTAGAAGTTCACTTCATTAGCTACTTTGCATAAACAGCCTTGGTTTATGGACATTCCGTTCGAAGCACGGTTGGCATGTCAGGCATTCGGAAAATTATAGGAGTTTGTCCACAGGTGAGCTCTCTGCATATTCTCAACAGTTTGTAAGCATGCCCCATGAGCTGTTTGCTAATTGGTCTATCGAGACTAAAATCTTAACATCTTATAGTTTGACATCCTCTGGGATGCACTGTCTGGTGAAGAACACCTCGAACTCTTTGCAAGTATTAAAGGTCTACCCCCGGCTTCTATCAAATCGGTATGTGATATATGAACCTCAAAACTCAACCAGTCATCCTGATCCTTGTAGTCATAATTTGTTGACCAACAACTGTGACAGAATTATTTACTTCCATACCGGTTCTTCTCACTTAAACATTCTAAATAACCATTGTCTGTCCTTTCCATGGACTGCAGGTTGCTCGAGAATCGTTGGCGCAGGTGAAACTAACCGAATCAGCCAAGGTAAGAGCCAGGAGTTACAGTGGAGGAATGAGGCGCCGTCTGAGTGTTGCAATATCCCTTCTTGGTGACCCGAAGTTAGTCATTTTGGATGAGCCGGTATGGAGATTCACATACTTCGAGTCATAAATACATTCATTTGATCTATTCGTAGAAGTATCAATTTATTTAACTTCTTATTGATCTGCAGACCACTGGTATGGACCCAATATCAAGAAGGCATGTCTGGGATATCATACAGAACACAAAGAAAGGTCGCGCCATTGTTCTAACAACTCATTCGATGGAAGAGGCTGACATTCTAAGTGACCGTATAGGAATTATGGCCAAGGGTAGGCTCCGATGCATTGGAAACTCGATCAGGTTGAAGTCAAAGTTCGGCACTGGTTTTATTGCTAATGTGAGATTTGGCGATACCAATGGTGGACACACTCCTGCCCGCTCGCCAGGAGATACTTCGTCAGTTCATCATGAGGCTGTGAAGAAGTTCTTTAAATCTGTATGTTGAACGCTTGACCGAATTCAACAGGTTCATTTAAATTCCAGAATCATTTTTTTCTGATTTTGTTTTTCACAGCATTTGGATGTAACACCAACAGAGGAGACCAGATCCTTCTCGACTTTTGTCATTCCTCATGATAAAGAGAGCGTTTTAAAGGCAAGCAATTCTGAGAATCCTAATTTGTCTCCTTATTCCCGCCATTGTTTTTCCTTAAGCATTTCAGATTTCTAAGTGTACATCTCTATGAAGATACTCTGAACCTTATGCAACTTCCTTTTACCTTCTCCAGCGTTAGAGCATTTTCAAACTCTTACTCTATTTTTTTCATTTCCTCTTTACATTCAAATTCCTCAACAGAATTTCTTTGCGGAGCTTCAAGCTAGACAGAGAGAATTCAACGTATCAGACATCCAGCTTGGCCTTGCAACTCTTGAAGAGGTCTTCCTGAACATTGCCAAGCAAGCAGAATTAGAAAGTGCTGCAGCTGAGGGGAAGATGGTTACTCTGGACTTAACTTCTGGAAAGTCGGTTCAGGTAGGCACAGCTCGTGTCATTTTTGTCATTTATGTAGCGAGCAAAAATCAAGTGTAATTTTTGGAGCTTGAATGAAAATGCAGATACCAGTGGGAGCTAGATTTGTAGGAGTCCCAGAAACAAACTCGCCGGAGAATCCTGGTGGCACTATGGTTGAAGTATACTGGGAGCAGGATGATTCAGGGTCACTCTGCATCTCTCGCCACTCTGCTGAAATGCCTGTGCCTCGTAATGTTCAGCCATTGCCTTCGGAACCGCAACTGTTGCCCAGAACAAACATACTAGGAGGCCAGAGGAGAGGACCAGCTTATGGAATGGTCTATGATTCCGATCAGATTATTGCTGCTCAATCTCGATAATGCAATATATATATATATATATATATATATTTGAATCCTGCGTTATTTATTTGTAACACACTAGCGGGCAGGCAGAATATTCGTTTTAGTTTATCTTATTTGTATTTAATCCTTCGTGAATATTTTGGATTTATTCAACGGGTACTGATTTTATTTTTGAGCAACATGAGATTGTTTTCATCTTCACATAGTAAATAATATTATTTCAGTGGTCCTTGAAATGAAGTTAACTGATGAGGGCATGAAGATAGAGGCATCGACTGGAGATTTTCTAACAAAGGCCTTTAGCAGTGAAAATCAACAGAAAAATTACACTATTAACTGCCCAAAATCATGTCCAAAACAAGCTCAAATTAGAAAATAATGCAAGATTTTTTGCAGAGTGTAAATTAAAAACCTATGATGTACATTCATTCACTCACAAACAGCCACGGCAAAAGACTAGAATTCAGATCCAACACACTCATTCCGGTTATAGACCAAGTTTCACTGTTACACATGATCTTGCACCAAAGATATAATAAGATAAAGGACAGATGAAACAAGAGACCTTATGCTATCTCCTTGAAAGGTCGCGATGTTCCACAATCACCTCCTCCACTCTGGTTGGGTTCCCTTCACTGCATAACCCAAAAAGAAAAAAAAAAAAAAGAGGAAGAACAGCTTAGTCAAGTTCATATTGTACAACAAAATTCAGCTCTTAAAGTTTTCAACAAGGTGAATTGCTCATGTCAAATAGAAAACAGTTCTAATTAGTGATTCTGATAAGAAATTGAACATTTACTCAATTGAAATATCTTCTAAAAGTGACAAGATATACTTTCATGTTTAGCTAAAGTTCCCCGAGACAATAGGCAATTTCACACGGTATTAGATTTTAAGGAGACTTGGAGCAATGAAACATGACAAATGCAAGCTGATTGATCCCTTATAAGTAACTACAATGCTTGGCAGCTAAAACTTGCACAACTACAATGCTTGGCAGGTAAAACTTCCACAACAATTTCTCAATTATTTTCACTACTAAATCAAGTATGCATCCATTCAAAAATAAGTCTCGTTGATTTTAGGGGCAAGCAAACATTTTACCATTTCCATCTCTCGAAGATAATAAAGACCTATCACTCTTGTTCCCTCCTTTGCCACTACCATGAACTGCTCTTTGCGTCCTTGGGGACTCGGAGCTGATTTTGCTATTAGTTGAAGATGGCAGAGAATGACGCCGGGTGACATTATTTTTCTCAACCCCATCTTGGCTAAATCTTGGGGAACCTTGTGCTCTCAGTTTTGCCTTTGCAGATTCAGTTGCTGCCATATAGCTAGGGAGGGTAGGACTGCTCTGTGTCCCATTCTCAGCACGTTCTGGTTTCACTGCAACTGAAGCTTTCTTTGCAGTTTTGTGATTTTCATTGATTGTTGGATCATTCTTGTGTTTGGACTGCCCATTTAGTTGAGGAGTATTCTCACCTTTACCACCAGTATCAACTGAAGCTTTAGATTCTACTATAGCTTGATCCTCATGTGATGATTCCACTGCCTTGATCATTTCTAAAGGCTCTTCAGCAGTCTCTGCATCAGGCAATGTGGACATCAAGTTTGGTTCATTCTTCACCACATCAAGCACAGCGGGTGTTGTGATGGTAGTTTCTTTCTTCATCTTCTCAGCAGAATTACTTGAACTCAAAACATTATCACCTGAAGTGCCAGATACCTTTTCCAGAGTTTGCTTTGGCTTTTCAATTTCAACCTCTGAATGAGCAGAGTTTTCTACCACAAGGTTATTAACCTTTCGTAAGTTGCGTTTTACCTTTTCAAGCTCAATTTGCGGACTTTCCTGCATTGAATCAGCTGGATGGCTTGAAACTTTCCTCTGATTGCGCTTGGGTTTCTCAAATTCAGAGGTTGCTTGGACCAAGGTACTATCAAGATTAGCTGCAGGGACCCTCCGAACACTGCGCTTCGGCCTACCAGTTTCAGCTTCCACTATTTGACCATTACTATGCTTTCTCTGAGTTTTTGAATAAGGAATTTTCTTTGCTTGGGGAATTGGTTTCCAGAAACGGGATGCTGTCCAGCATTCTAACCAGTTTGCAACCGAGTTTGGCTCCGCAGAATCATAGGGGAGTTGCAAAGGCATCACAGTAGGTGATGAAGCAAGAAGCTGGAGAAACAGTCCCATCAGAGATCAAATGGAAAGGGTTGTTATTAAAAATCATGCATGTTTTCTAATTGATAACTGCTAAATATCCTTGATCCCAGTGCAGGCGCCACAAATGGAAAGGGTTGTGTAAATCCATGCGTGTTTTCTAACTGATAACGCTAAATTTCCCTAATCCCTGTGCAAGTACCACAAATACTCTTGCAGAACCTTTCATTTTTAGATGCAGAGAGCTCTGCGCGCACATAGAACCAAGTTACATGGAAGAAAGAAGCAACACCTGTCCCTTTATCATATACAACAGACTGAAGTGAACTGTTCCTTCAGGATCTCATAAAACAGGCCAACATTTCGCAAACATCAAACAATTGAATTTTGAGGATAGGTATCCCTCTTATTAAGATTTCATGCCTAAAAACTTCCTTTATGAGAGAACACAGATTAACAGAAATAGATATGAAATCTAATTATGTGATTGTCAATCATGACTACAAGTAACTCATGAAAACATTGAAAACCATTTCTTCAATATCTTTATAAGATCACAAAAAGATGTGGTTCAGCAAATCAAGATCATAATGCTGGGCCAAGAAGAGATTGTGGCTTTTTTTATTACAGGAAAATAAGAAATATGGGATTTTATATCTATAGTAATATTTTGGATTTTGTGGAGATGGATTTTGTGGAGAGCAAAAGGAAAGATCAGTTGAAGGTGGGGAATAAACTCCCAGCCCTCTAAAGGATTTTTGATTTAGAAGTTAGAACTATATACCAAGGCCTACTGGATAGTTTTTCACTATTGATGAGTTCTTAGTTTTATGATTGTGGAAGTAGTTCATATGATATATAGGAAAAAGAATTTGGAATTTTCTGTTGCATTTGATCAATGGCTGGTACCCCCTTGGTGCTTATGTATGCAGATTTTTATGCTTTACATATAAGAAGTAAAAAGATAAACAAAATCAAATCACAGTTTCTTGCGTTAAACTTGCCATGGTGGTTGTTCTTTTTTCTCCTAGAGAATAGTCGGGGTTGTTATCATGAAGCCAGATAAGCACTCACATTAGAAACATTTTACCATTTCCATCTCTCGAAGATAATAAAGACCTATCACTCTTGTTCCCTCCTTTGCCACTACCATGAACTGCTCTTTGCGTCCTTGGGGACTCGGAGCTGATTTTGCTATTAGTTGAAGATGGCAGAGAATGACGCCGGGTGACATTATTTTTCTCAACCCCATCTTGGCTAAATCTTGGGGAACCTTGTGCTCTCAGTTTTGCCTTTGCAGATTCAGTTGCTGCCATATAGCTAGGGAGGGTAGGACTGCTCTGTGTCCCATTCTCAGCACGTTCTGGTTTCACTGCAACTGAAGCTTTCTTTGCAGTTTTGTGATTTTCATTGATTGTTGGATCATTCTTGTGTTTGGACTGCCCATTTAGTTGAGGAGTATTCTCACCTTTACCACCAGTATCAACTGAAGCTTTAGATTCTACTATAGCTTGATCCTCATGTGATGATTCCACTGCCTTGATCATTTCTAAAGGCTCTTCAGCAGTCTCTGCATCAGGCAATGTGGACATCAAGTTTGGTTCATTCTTCACCACATCAAGCACAGCGGGTGTTGTGATGGTAGTTTCTTTCTTCATCTTCTCAGCAGAATTACTTGAACTCAAAACATTATCACCTGAAGTGCCAGATACCTTTTCCAGAGTTTGCTTTGGCTTTTCAATTTCAACCTCTGAATGAGCAGAGTTTTCTACCACAAGGTTATTAACCTTTCGTAAGTTGCGTTTTACCTTTTCAAGCTCAATTTGCGGACTTTCCTGCATTGAATCAGCTGGATGGCTTGAAACTTTCCTCTGATTGCGCTTGGGTTTCTCAAATTCAGAGGTTGCTTGGACCAAGGTACTATCAAGATTAGCTGCAGGGACCCTCCGAACACTGCGCTTCGGCCTACCAGTTTCAGCTTCCACTATTTGACCATTACTATGCTTTCTCTGAGTTTTTGAATAAGGAATTTTCTTTGCTTGGGGAATTGGTTTCCAGAAACGGGATGCTGTCCAGCATTCTAACCAGTTTGCAACCGAGTTTGGCTCCGCAGAATCATAGGGGAGTTGCAAAGGCATCACAGTAGGTGATGAAGCAAGAAGCTGGAGAAACAGTCCCATCAGAGATCAAATGGAAAGGGTTGTTATTAAAAATCATGCATGTTTTCTAATTGATAACTGCTAAATATCCTTGATCCCAGTGCAGGCGCCACAAATGGAAAGGGTTGTGTAAATCCATGCGTGTTTTCTAACTGATAACGCTAAATTTCCCTAATCCCTGTGCAAGTACCACAAATACTCTTGCAGAACCTTTCATTTTTAGATGCAGAGAGCTCTGCGCGCACATAGAACCAAGTTACATGGAAGAAAGAAGCAACACCTGTCCCTTTATCATATACAACAGACTGAAGTGAACTGTTCCTTCAGGATCTCATAAAACAGGCCAACATTTCGCAAACATCAAACAATTGAATTTTGAGGATAGGTATCCCTCTTATTAAGATTTCATGCCTAAAAACTTCCTTTATGAGAGAACACAGATTAACAGAAATAGATATGAAATCTAATTATGTGATTGTCAATCATGACTACAAGTAACTCATGAAAACATTGAAAACCATTTCTTCAATATCTTTATAAGATCACAAAAAGATGTGGTTCAGCAAATCAAGATCATAATGCTGGGCCAAGAAGAGATTGTGGCTTTTTTTATTACAGGAAAATAAGAAATATGGGATTTTATATCTATAGTAATATTTTGGATTTTGTGGAGATGGATTTTGTGGAGAGCAAAAGGAAAGATCAGTTGAAGGTGGGGAATAAACTCCCAGCCCTCTAAAGGATTTTTGATTTAGAAGTTAGAACTATATACCAAGGCCTACTGGATAGTTTTTCACTATTGATGAGTTCTTAGTTTTATGATTGTGGAAGTAGTTCATATGATATATAGGAAAAAGAATTTGGAATTTTCTGTTGCATTTGATCAATGGCTGGTACCCCCTTGGTGCTTATGTATGCAGATTTTTATGCTTTACATATAAGAAGTAAAAAGATAAACAAAATCAAATCACAGTTTCTTGCGTTAAACTTGCCATGGTGGTTGTTCTTTTTTCTCCTAGAGAATAGTCGGGGTTGTTATCATGAAGCCAGATAAGCACTCACATTAGTCCTAACAATATCTGGTTTCATTAAGGTTTTTGTTGATTCTATTTATAACCAAAAGGAGCTATTTATCATTGGAATTATAAACAAATAAATAAAATCATAAACACATAGAATGCACATCCTAGGGCTTTTCTTAATTTTTCCTTCTAGAGAGGCTTCTTCTGTACAAAATTAAGCCACTATGTAATGCAATACAACCAAATCATTGTTCTATCCATACCTTGCGAACAAAAGCATTCGATGACAGCTTGGCTGTTTGGATAACAGCTCCATTAGAATCTGCAAGGGTGCCCTTCTGATACACGAGTGAAAGCAAAATTAATGATGAAAATCAAACAAGCAAAACAATCAACAATATAATTTGACGAGTTACAAGGCAGATAAGTAAATAAAAAGAGTTGGAGACACACAGACAATTGTTATTCAGAACTACAGTAAGCACTATGATTCAGAAAGACATTGAATGACAATATGATTACTTAACCTTGTGTATTTTCTTTAAAACTAGTTAAATTTACTATTCTTGGAAGAACTGCAACAAAAATGAATCATACTCATATTCACTTTTCAGGGAATGCATGGGTCCAAAAATCTCATCTAAGATCTCCACAGGATAGCGCTTGACAATAAACAAAATTGAAACCCTGAAATTTTGGTAGCCTTGATAATGGATGAAACCTGACAATAATAAACTGTTTAATGGTCTAAATTCTTAACCAATAAGGCTGATTATTTGTTATTGCTATTCGTAGACATTCTTTAAGAAAGAAGTTTTAATTCTGAGTTTACACTACAGTCCCACGCCCCTTGGAAGTGCCACAAGTCCACCAAAAGTGCAAAAAGAAGAAGGAAAACTAAATTCATATGCTTGACTCAAATATCAGATTATTCTAAAAGAGGTACTTGAATAAGCCAAGAGGAAAGACATTTTCCCAATAATTGCACAAGGAAAGATGAGTGATTGTTGGTTTGGTTTTTCAAGAATTTACCGGTGGCTTCACTAGGCTACATATTTTATGAACCTCATTGCCAATATCTGAATTCCTAACCATTCTTCCTCGCACAAGTGCCTGTAACTTGACAACTCCCAGCACACAGCAGAGAGTAGCAACAGCTTGCCTTCTAACCAAGTGTCCACGGATAAGAGCTTGAAGCCTTATTATGCCTTTAAGAGCCCGATATGCCCGACGAGCCTTCACAAAATAAACTTACATCAGTGATTGTATAACCTCTAGAAAACATGATTTGACATGCTGTGTCAGGAAATAGCAAAAGACATATTGCAACAGCAACAACAAGAAATGGATAGAAGATCAACTAAAATTCATTTCAGCAATTAGAGATTTAGTTAATGCCACCCTCATGCTAGCTGCACCACATCAGGGGCATGAAAACACTGCATATAGACCCGAACTAACTCCCTGACGGCCACAATTAGCCATCAACCTTTGGGCTTGGACTAGGGCAACCGCAGGTAGTTGAGCCAACCCCGCATACCTGGTACCTAGTCAGTCTGACCCTAACAGTCCATGAAGATGGCCACCATTCATGCACTTCTCTGCCTGACCCTAAAGTCCATGAAGGTGGCCACAAGTTACGCGCCTATCTGCACACTGCAATGTAATGCTTCACCACCAGGCTAACTTTACAAGATTCAATGACTTTTTTTTAAGCAAAATGAAGACTCATAAGAACAAAATGATAAGCCGAAGAAAATGATCTATATAAAACTGTATCTAATTTTAAGGCAATTGTGTTTGTGCATTAGGTGAAACAAAAGCTTGAAAACAGATGCCACACAACCATTACCAAAAGCAAGAGAAGTAATTTTAATAATGTTACGACAAATTAGTTAAATATCCACAACAGTAATAATAAAATAACAGAAAAATTACCAAGTAACCCTTAAATGCAGCTTGTGCCATTGTTGCAGCTTCATCAAGCCTTATTTTTTCAGCACTCAATGGTGCATCATCAAGAGCGTGTACTTGAGAATAATTTGCATCTTGATTTCCAGTTGACAATACACCCCCATCATGTGATAATTCCGTAGTTTCCCTGCTCTCTGGTTCTAACATCCTTTCAATGATATTAGTGCTAGTGGGGGTTGTTGTCTGCATGACCACAGGAGGAACTGAGGTCACATCCGCTTCCACGGCCCTGACAGCAACCAATGTCTCTTTCTCATTCGCGGGTCTCTGCACATGGCGATCAAAGTTCAGAAGCAGAATTAGTAGGTACAATTTTGTCCGGATATAAGAGCTTGTCTTTTGGAGTACAATATTGCTACCAAGAATGTTCGCCTTAATGGGAACAACACAGCGAGGATCAAGAGTCAGTTTATAGCAATGATCAAGAGTTGAGACCAAAAAATAATAATAATAATTACATGAAACTATGTAAAGCTGAAGTTGTACCAACATTATCTTCTCTTTTTTTTTCTTCCAAACTAATTGCATGATAGATGATTGAATCCAAGGTTGCGAAACTTAAGGTAGGCAATATGATATTAACAAGGAGTAACTGGGTATTACCTCCCTTCCTTTCACAATGAAAGATTTGGAAGACTTCTTTCCAAACAAAACAGTCTTGATCCATTTTGCAGGTGATTTTCTTCCCATAGCAGCTGGATAAACAGGAGCAGAAACCCCTGCACCCGCCACGTGTCAAGCATTTATAAACTGCAAACTCGGAGATAACATAATCCTTTCCTTTTTCTTTTTAATTTATTTTTTTATAACAAGAAAACACACTCGCAAAAGCACTCGAACCAGACTAGTTGTGTTCTAAGGAAAATAAAAATTAGAAAAGCAAAAGGAGTTGGAGGCGCACCAGATCTGTAAGTTACCTGACAAATGTGCTTCTTTTAAGACCACAAATCTATCATTCCCTTTCCTTAATGCATCAAAACATTACCATTTACGAACAACAACAATCTCAGCTTCATTTACAAAATCGAAAATCAAAAGAATAACAAAAAGAGTGTGAGAGTAAGTACCGTCCGTCAGTGAGTATAGAGAGCTTGAGAATAATGGAAAGACAGATGCCTCTGTGATCTATCGAAAGCTGCTGCTGCTGCTTATTCTTTTCTCTTTTGCTTTGTTTTCCTTTCCTTTCATTTCCTTTGCTCTCTCCCCCTCTCTCTCTCTCTCGTCTTTACTCTCTGTACTGAGACTCTGTACTGAACTATTTTTTAAAAAAAATCAAAAACAGAAACCTAGGATTAAACTTCAATTTTGCCCTTATAGATTCTTCAACATTCTACTTTCACCCCTGTATTTCAAATATTATCATTGTGAATCTTCTAGTTGCATAAGATTCCAATATTTCCCCTAACCATTAAATGGCTTAAGAAATTTTAAAGGCTTTTTTTTCGATGTTACAATATTTATAGGGTATTTTAAGAAATAATTGATATAAAAATAGAAAAAAATAAGAAAATTATTAAAATTAAAAGTATGTTACTTCTAATCATTTATTACGTGAATTAATGTTGCGACTATAGTTGTGACTAGATAATAAAGTGTTTAATATGCTCAATTAAAAATAAAATTATATTAAGATTAATTAAACATTATATTATAAATATTTAGAATGTGTGTATTATCTTTTAAACATTAATATTTTATAATTATGTTATAATAAATGTACTCGAACTTCTCTAGTGTTGCAAGTACAATAGAGTATTGCAACCTTGTATCCCAGGGGTGAAATTACAGCTATTTAAGCCTGATAGGACTAATATTAGCAAGCTTCAAACTATGAGGGTAGAAGTTGACCGTTGATGAATCTATAATTACCAAAACTAGTTTACCAAAAACCAGGCGCACCAAATTTGTAAAATAAATATGGATAAAACAACAGTTTCTTATCCTCTGCAATAGCGCTCATCTTAATATTCCTAGCATCATCGTGACTACCGATTGATTGGAATCTCTGACAGTAAAATAAAAGTGAGGGCTTGCCGTTGTCGAGCATACACTGAATAAATCCTTAAAATAAAAGCCAATGGCATCGTGCTTTTACTTCGGGAACAAGTGTTCACTGTGCAGGGTCACGGCTTCCTTATTTTTGAAGGATGGCATGAGATTACATCTCAACCCCTCCTTCACGTGACACAACAAGTTCACGCGCTGTTTAGAGGTGTGTGGCATAGGAGCCGTCGATGACTAGCGATACAATTAGGGTGCTCGGTGATGGGTGACTCGCCAGAGAACAAGGGGTGCCGCGTTGATGAACGAGGGAGGCTGGTGGTGCATGCGCGCCACGCTGTACTCGTCACATGTTAAAATCTGTGGTAAAAAGTTTTTTAAAAAAAAAAAATACGTGGGTGTGGGTATATATATATATATAAATAATTTTTAATAATTTTATAAATTTAAAAATCAATTGATGGGGTAGGTAATGATTTTAATAACAATGGTTTGTTAAAGTATTTTTTATTTTAAATATATTAAAATAATTTTTTATTTTTTAAAATTAAGATACAATAATAATTTAAAAATATTAAAAAAAAATAATTTTAAAAAATAAAAGTAAGAGAGGCAACTCTATTTATTATCACATTACTCATAATTTATCATTTAATAATAAATAAGAATTTAATTTTAGTTATAATACAATCATATACCTTTTTATTTGTGACACCAACCATAAGGATTTTTAAGTGCTTTTAGTATAAATTTTTTTGTTAAACAATCATTTATTTTAATTTAATTTCATTGTCTTATGTTATCTTCAAATAATTTTAAATTTATAATTTATTTTAATTTGCATGATGCATTATATTTGTGATGTTAGAAAATATCCTGACAGCCATTTTTTTTTCTATTCACGGGATGCAAAACACTTCACTTTAATTCTTAAAGTTTAAACTTTTTTCAATTTTGATTATTGATTTTTATAATTTCAAATTGCAATCCTAAACTTTGTTTTTTTTAATATATTTTAGCCCCTCAAATTTAGAAGGAGATAGAAAGTGATCGATCAATCATTTTTTAACCGCCAAAAAGTTAATTATAGTGTTTATAAGTTTGTTTTCAAAAGAGATATTTAAGGTTTGTTTGGGAGTGTGATAGAAGTTGTGTATTTTAAAGTTTTTTTTATTTGAAAACGGAGTGTGATAGAAGTTGTGTATTTTAAAGTTTTTTTTATTTGAAAACGCATCAAAATAATATTTTTTATTTCAAAAAAATTATTTTTGATATTAACACATTAAAACTATTCAAAAACACACAACAAAAAACTAATTTAAAGCTAAAAAAATTTAAAATTTTTCATTAGTACGGTTGGACTACAATGTCAAACAAAACCTCAATATTAGTGGTTTTTGCACTTAAATATATTGTAAAAAATAGATTGAGATTGTGATGTTTTTTAACCCATTTAAATTATGGTTTCTTAAAAAGATATATAGGATTTGTTTTTGTTTGAAATGGTTTGTCAACGTGTATTAATGTTTTTAGGTGAATTAGTTGAAAATTAGATTTTTACATTCCAAGTATCAAACTCTAAATTTTCTAGTGGCTAAAAAATCAATTAAAAGATAACATATTGTTTATTATATATAAAACAAAAATTACAAGCATACCTTGAACTTGTTGTATTTAAAAGTTATGCTATCACATCTCAATACCATGGCTATAACATAATCTTTGTATTTAACTATAACATGTAACGACTTGTTATGTCTAATGCTTTCTAAACTTAGTTTATCTTCAAAAAAATATAAATAATTGGTGACCTGAATTCTCTCTATTAAATGCTCTTTAGAATCAAATGTGTTATATTGAGGAATATATACTTTGTTGTCTTCCATTATTTTCCCAGCATAATTGTTAATTATACAACCAAAAAAAGTTAAATCATTTATCTTTCTTAAAAATTGAGACCTTTCATCTTCCTTATCAGTGAAAATTAGCCTTTTACATCTAGCACCATCACACTAAATTATCATTGTTTAAACTTTTTAATTTTATTGTTCTTCCTCATACTCAACAACTCATGCTTATTCTCAACAAAGTTAAAACATACCTCATTATATCTATCTAGTAGCTTCATCAGCCTTAACCTTTATTTCTCTCATTAATGCTGGCCAACAGCTCTGTTAAAATAACCTCTCACAGCTAATGATCACCATGAATTTACTTACCACCATCTCTAACGATGACATCAACAATCATAACATAACATTTTATCTTTTTTTATTATTATTAAAAACAACTAAGACTTATATTATCTCTTCCTTCCAATATTAGTATGCATACACGCAAGCTCATATTACTAATGACCTCATTCACAATAACCATGCCACCAGCGCCTAACACTTCAACCCTAATTTCCTCTATAATTGACGCCAATAGCTATTTAAGAGGAAAAGGAAACAAAAATAAATAAGAAAGGAGAATATAAATAGTAAACAGAAAGAAAAAATAAAATTTTGATGGCCTTGATCTCTCTCCATTGGTTATGGTAGGCAATACCATTAGTATACGGAGGAAGAAAAGGATGTGTTGCATCTTATAGGACCATTCACGCGTCATTCATCCTCATCAATGCATGTAATGATGTGTCATAAAATTGATTTCTATCGTGCACCACATCTACTCCACCACTTCCAACTAATTCTAGTTTTTTCTCATACTATTAAAGGTTTAGATTTTAAGCAATAAAGTTATAGCATCCCTAAATTTTTAAAACATAAATAAAAATATTTATTATTATAAATATATAAAAAAAAATAAGGGATTTTTTTCTCTACCAAAAATTCGGTAAAGTTTCTCCTAAAAATATTAGTACCGAGTTATCGGCATCACAACAATCATGCTTTGTAATTATCACACTAACAGAGCCAACTATCTTGAACTTAATACACTTCACTAGTCAAGATTTGAATACCTTCAATCCATTCAAATAATTCATCAATTATTCAACAATCTCAATAATGAAGCTTTTATGATAAACAATATATACATGTCATATAATTTATTTGAAGTAAATTCATGTATTTATAATACAGTGATTTTTTAATATTTTATAAAATTTATAAGAAAATATAAATAAATAAATTACATGCTTTATTTATTTTAATTTTTATTTACATGCTAATGTTAATTCTAAAATTATATTATAAAAATAAGTTAACACTTTATGATCACATCATTGATATTCCTAAATAAAAGATATATTAAACTAAATATTACTCATGTAAAGTTGTGATGAACCTGAAATTAGCATAACATGTAACATAAATGAAACTATAAATATTAACCATGCAATTCAAAAAATAAATTACTTTGATTCAGCAAATAAATTAAGTTAATTCAATAATCCACTCTAAGTAATCTAAAACATTTTTATATTTTTCCTTACAAACCAATTTTTTCTTCTTGAACTATATATAAAGATTTAGCAATAGCTTATTAAATTAACTTTATATATGCTACAAAGACCCCTTAAAGTAATTGATCAAATTAGATATTTTGATCATTAGTCCTTTTGAAATTATTAGCACCATCTAGGGTAACTAGTTAATTAAAAACCCAATCATTAGACAAACCGATACTATTAACCCTACCTGATAATTAGTCAGATACATTCTTGATCATCAGAAAAATTCACGTCACTAACCCACTCATGATAACTAGTCAAATACATTTTCTAGTAGTTGGACAAACTGATGTCACAAGCCCATTTAAGATAACTATTAAAATAAGTTTCATGGTCATCAGATAAACCAATTTTACTAGCACCATCCATTATAACTAGTCAATAAAATTTCTCATTCGTCAAATAAACTGATATCATTATCACCTTTTGGTTTGCTAATCAATTTCACAACTTTTACAATGCTCATGTCACAATTGATATTTATATGAAAAAAACATTTTAAAAAAAATTACAGTTACATATCATTATAAATTTATATATAATAAATGGTAGAGGTGCAAAGCACCTACCTAATGTTTGTACTCAAGCAATAGTCCCTTATTGCTTAATGGCTCGTATAACCTTTGCTATATCAATAAAAACATCGCATTATATACAATTCAATCCATGTGTGAAGCCAATTTGAATTCTTATTTCAAGTTTAAGCCTCAATTCAATGGTAAAGAAAACTTAAAGTCATTAATGCATAAATATTTTTCTTTTTATTAACATATCAATCTACTATTTTACTTCAAGCATGTAGCATTACATATTTTTTACACCATTCAAGTCTTTTATTCTTCATTTATAAAAATTAGCCAAATATCCCTACATGTTTTTTCTTTATAATAACATCTTATTAAAGAAACATGTTTTTTTCTTTCTAATAACATCTCTTACCCCTAACCAAATTCACCTAAGGAAACACATTTCTATTTATTAATTCCATTTCAATCCATTAATCCATAACTTTCACATTTCACAAATCAATTACATAACCACAATCATTTATGTCATCATCTCACCAAATTCAAATTCAAAGTTCGTTGAAAATTTAATCATAATTAGGTAGAATAATTAAATCCATTTTAAATCATCAATACATATTATGCAAGATCAGGGAACAGAAAGACTTGGTGAATAATTTTGTTAAATGGTACAAATCCAATATGAAAGTGGCACTAGATCATTGTAACGTGCAGATCATGAAAAAAAGGTTCTAAAAAGTCAATCCGGAAATACACCCTAAGATAGGGGTGATCATTTTCAGTTCAGTTCGGTTTTTATCAAAAAAAAATAACCAAACCGAAAAAAAAAAAATTTGAAAAAAAACCCGAAACCGAACCGAAACTGGGTGGTTTTTTCAAAATTTTGATCACTATTTATTAATTCCATTTCAATCCATTAATCCATAACTTTCACATTTCACAAATCAATTACATAACCACAATCAATTATGTCATCATCTCACCAAATTCAAATTCAAAGTTCGTTGAAAATTTAATCATAATTAGGTAGAATAATTAAATCCATTTTAAATCATCAATACATATTATGCAAGATCAGGGAACAGAAAGACTTGGTGAATAATTTTGTTAAATGGTACAAATCCAATATGAAAGTGGCACTAGATCGTTGTAACGTGCAGATCATGAAAAAAAGGTTCTAAAAAGTCAATCCGAAAATACACCCTAAGATGGCGTGAAATGACAAGCCAAGTAGAAATGATTAGCTTGTCTCATATATATTCAAACACACCTTACTTTGAGTACTTGGTAGGAAATGCAGCTTATCATTTCACCAACATAGAAATTATGGTAGAAAAGCAAGAAAGATCTCAAATACTTCAAAAATAAAGTTAAAAAAAAAGGTTATAAAGGAGACAATAAGGTTCATCATCTGGATCTAATTAGAATCAGCCAAGGAAATAGTGGAACAACATATGAAAGTAAAAAAGAAAAGAAAAGACTTGTAATGTCAAGTTCAAAACATCCACTTCTTCTGTATTTATCATTTTATCATTTGTTAAATTAACATCTATAACCAATTCCCTCAAAATCACTAACTTTTTTTCCATAGTAATGACTAAACTTGAACTAGTATACAACCATACATACACTCATAAACAAATAAGAAAACCTTATCACCCTTCCTTTTACCTTTAAAAGAGATGTTCAAGAGGTTGGTCATCAATGAGTATATCATTTTTGTTTTTCAAAACTAATTACAATCACTATACTCAAAGTGGTACAATTTTAACTAGACATGTGAGTGCTACTCTAGAGCAACTAGGCATAGCACTAATGTCATACTTTTAAATATAAGCTTTTCTAACTTATTAAGGTCTAATGGATTGCGTGTGACATCAATACAAGTGAATAAATAAGCTAACTATTAAAGCCGGGGTTGAAAGGAGAAGAAAAGTTAGTACTACAACAAACACGCTATGTTATTTGATTTGTGCAAATAAGATCCTTGAGATCATATATCACTATATTGCGTTAAAACCTAATCTTTTAGTTGCTTATGCCATTTTTAATTTGATTTTACCATGAAATTAAGACATGTTTTATTATAAAAATGGTATTTGACTTTTTATTTTCATCCATGCTTGGATAAATGTCAGGAAACAATCCCACCTTATTTTAATTTTACAGAAATTAAGCTTTATAACCATACATGATCTCGTGGCTTTATTTAAAATGTTATAACCATATTGGTTTTGTGAAAACTTTTTACCAAAACAATCCTAGAAAGATAAACTTGCCTTTTTATTTTAGAAATAATTTTATGTTCACTTAAAATAAGATTCAAGCATACTTTTTATAAAATAGCAAATAAATTAAATAATTTATCAAGCAACTCTTTTATTGCAGTGACAAAACAACTTTGAAACAAAATACATGATTTAAAAAACATATACTTACCCTCATATCATGTCTATTAAGCTGTATTTAAACTGTATGCATAATGATATGTTATGAATTTACTAGTCATGGATTTGCAAAACCTAATTCTTTACAAATTCAAACCATTACATTAAATGAGGTCAAAGTTCATCAGTTTTAAACACTTGCACTTGAAATGAGAAAAACTCATCTTTGTTATTCTTTATACATTCAAAAATAATTATACCCTTTACAATTCCCTTTGCACTCCCCTTTGAGCTTGAGTGAAATTTCTTTCTCCAAAACTTTGAGTGGGATCCCATCTTATATTAGGGTAAGTAAAAGATTAAAAAAAAAAGTCATGAAAAATCCAAAAGCAAAAAAGCCTAAAAAAATCTAAATACTAGGAGGCATGCCCAATTTAAAAATAAAATGACCAAGTCAAAGTCAAAGTCAAAGTCAAAATCTAATAAGGGTGCCTCACCAAAATAATTAAAAAAGATAAATCAATGAAATACAATAAGGAAAAACTAAAATATATGGCGAGTAAAAAAAAATATTAGTGACCTTAAGTTTTTACAAACCTAAAATGCCTTTTGAGTCAATAAATTTATTATTTTTATAGTTAAGAGTTATAGCTTGTATTATATGCATGTAAAAGTAATTTATAATCAAGCAAGCAACCTAAACCAATAAGTGATGTTCTCAAAATACAAACTTTTTAATAAAAATTATGATATCGTGAACAAGCTATTCATTATTATTCATATCGATAAAATAAAAAATCAAAAACAGATAAAATTTCCATAATAAAAATATAAGGTCTCCTCATCACATACATTCACCAATTACAATCTTGTTTACATAAAAGACTTAATCATCTTTTTCCTAAAAAGTTGCAAGAAATTCAAAACAAGTTGTTTCAATCTTACATCAAATAAATCTTTGTTTTTAAAATGCATGATGGTCAGGGTTTTGAGAGATTTATTTGAGCCATGAATAGTCCAATTTTAAGCTAACATTTCTTTATGAACTTGTAGCTTTTTATTTGTTAACCAAATACCTGTAAAAACAATATCTTAGAGTTGAATGACATGTCTTGGGATCTCAATCAAAGAAACACTTTTACAATTATATCTTTATAATTTTATAATTTTATATGGACACAGAGACTTAAATAGATATGATCCTCAACATTTATGATATAGTTAAAAAAAGATCACTTTTTAATTTAAAAATTCCTATCAATGATAATGTTGATGTATTTTACAATTATCCATTAGAGATTAAGTAGACAAGTCAACTTGGAGGTGATTCTATGAACCTTATAATGGCTAATAGAAAATATCTAGATCAACTAAGGGTGATTTAGTTTGAAGAAACCTATTGCAATAGCCAAGTGATGAATGATGTTTGATGATGATATATGAGTACTTTCTAATTAGCATAATCAAATCAGTTATGAGAATATTGTTTAAAATAACCTCTGGTGATAGATGACTAGAATAACTCTTTTAAATATTAAGAATAGTATAGCATTATTTCTTCATCAAAGTAGATAAAGAGATAGTAATGATGTAAAGAATACCATATTTGAAAGGCACAGTTTAACTAAAAGGCAATATTATGGTTGAAAAACAATTTGTTATTTTTAGAAGAATAACCAATAAAAAAAGATAAGAATTACTACAAAAAGCCCAACTCGCATGATATATAATCTACATAAATAGACTAGAGTAGTGGGTCAAACGACCAAGAGAGATTAGATCAATAATTGCAAGTGCTACTATCAATCAATAAGATAGGTTGTAAAAAAGAAGGGCTATGTTTCTCAACAAACAAATATATATATATGTCATGTAATTCTATAATATTTAACATTACACAATGTTTTGTATAAGAGATTACTAGCTACAAGTAAATGTCTCTTATAGAGTCCAAAAAGGTTTTAGTAAAAAAGACTTCAACAAGACTCTAATGAATGAGAATCTAATAAGATTATAAGCCCAATAAAAAAAAAAAAAAGATAAGACTCTAAGGGATGGAAACTTAGCAAGAAATAAGATTATAAGCCCAATAAAAAAAAAAGATAAGACTTTAAGGGATGGAAACTTAGTAAGGCTCTAATTGATTTCAAGTCCAACAAAGCTATAATAAATTTGAGTCTAGTAAGACTTTAGCAAAATTATTATGTGTAAGAAAATATATGGTGGAGTCCAAGCAACCTCAATGAAAACACCATCATTTTTTTATGGTGAAATAAGTCATTCATACAAGAAATTGCTTATATTTATACCAATTAATCAATAAATGATTTTGTTATTTTATTTTTCTACACATGTTTGATAAGCTCAATTATGATTTGGATGTGATTATTGTATATAATAATAGTTAAAATGTCATTTATTTGGTTGGGATTTAAATATTCCATGAGAGAATATAACATATTGATGTTGATGTTTGATACCTATATTAATTTTTCTTATGAAATTATTATAAAGAAAAATGGTATTACATATAATCTAACCAATATGTTAAAAAATTCAATTCCATTGTCCAAGTAAAAGCATTTTTTAATCTTAATTTGTATAGCCAAAAATAGCATATGGAGAAGGTGAAGAAATTTAAATGTTAGAGAATTCAAGTCAAGATGGAGTTTGTTAAAGATGTACCATGAATTACACCTTAACGAATCTTATTTATATAAAAATTTTGTATTTAAAAAAAGTTTTGTTTAGAACTTATTTTGTATAGCAAAGAAAACCTTATAAGCTTATAATTTATCTATCATGTGCTCCATATGTATATGCTATATGAGTTTAATATATTTTGGATTTAGATTAAGAGTTCTTTAAAGTTGTATTGATATAAGTTGTAGTAAAATTTTATTATCTTTGTTTATGTCTATAAATATATTCAAACCATGTAAAATTTTTATGTTAAGTGATTTTTTCTTTATTTTGCAATATTCTCTATATTCAATACATCAAAATTAATAGTTTCTTTTGTTTTGTTTTTAGTTGTCACAAATGTTAATTTCTTTGTTAAATAATAATTACTAAACTAGTTGTATGCCATAAGTTTCATCATTTGATTATTTACATATAATAAGTTATTTAGTGATTTGATTACATTATTGTAATCGTGTTGATTTGTTATTGTATTCGCTATAATTATATTTATTTACATTGCTCCTATTTTATTTATACATGGATAGTAATAAATATTATATCAATTAAAAAGATTTAACTTGAATTTTATATAATTTCTATAACATTTTATTTTTTAACTTGGTATCAATGTTGACTTTTTTTTTATTGAAATCAAATTTAAAAAATTTATATCATAAAACTTATATAAAAGAGTATTATAAATTTTAAAAGTATATAATATATTTTATTTTCTAAATGCATATTAAATTTAGAATTTTAATTATGATCAATTTGTTTTTAAAAAAGCAATTATATCACTTGATTTTCTGTAACTTTATGATGACAAAGAAATAATATGAAGGACCTTGATGTAGGTTGATCTAATTAGTATAAAGATGGTTTTCTTGATTTTCTTAATTTTAGAGTTTATAAAAAAATATTTAATATACATCTTAAACTAGAACTTTTGATATAAGCTTTCAATTGACCTTTAAACAAAAAGAATTTGTAATAAATCTATTATAAACCTTGTAACAAATTTAGTAAATTCCAAACAAATAAATTAATTACTCAAAGAAATATTTCATGAATTGGTGTGAAAAACCTTAGAAAATTAGAATAGGACTTTGGATGAAATAATGTATGAATTTTCCACATGAAAATATCAATTATTGGTGTAAACCCCGTACTAAACCATTTAATTTTTAATTGAAAATGATGAAAATCCTTAAAACCTTTGTTATGATCAAGAATGAAAATTTTAAATAAGTTATATTAAATCTACATGAAATAAATAAAAGTTCGGTGCATGAAAAAATTATCAATGATAAAGGTTTTTACTAAATTACATCCAAATAAATAAAGGTGGCATTTTGATAAAAAATAAAATAAAATAAAATGTTCCCCCTTCCATTTGAAGTCGAACATAGGCTTGGAAGCCATTTTTGGCTTGTAAAACTTTCAAATTCCTTCTTTTGTTTTTCATTTTTTTCATAGTCAAAGTTATAAAAATGAAGTCAGGTGCATGTAACTTCTATTCAAATTATCAAGTAAAATACTAACTCTAGTGATAGAGAGAGAGAGAGTTTAAAAGTTGGGAGAATAGAGAGAGAAAATGACATTTATTGAAGGAGGAAGAAAATTTATGAATAAATTTGTGTTGAAATTTCTTAAATTGAATTCATTTAGTGTGGGTAAGATGATTTTTATGGTTAATTGTTTGGTTTTGTTTATTTTGAGATGAGAGGGATGAAAATCTCTAAAATTCAATTATAGGGTTTGTGGAGTTTTTCTTTTGAAAGATTGTTATAATAAATTTTTTATTTATTCAGTATAAAAATAATTAGAATGACAACAAATTAAAAAAATATTTTGGGTTTTTGACCCTAGTAGTGGTTTGCCATGTGTGAAGGTTTTGAGGGGATTTGAAAATTTATCTTTAATAGTGAAATAATGTGCAACTAATCTTGTGTGAATTTAAATGGGTTGATTGAGGAAGAATTTTGGTAATTACATGAAATTCATGTTTGTGAGAATGATAATAAGAATGGGTAATGTTATAAAGTTTTGTGTTAAAATGATAAGTTGACTAAAATTGGTTTAAATGTTGTTGAAAATGTTATGAATTGAAAAATTAAATAAAAAGAATTGTGGTGAATGTTAGATCATGACAAATTTAGGGGTTGTCTTGAATAGGAATATTTAGAAGAGAGATACTAAAATTTAAAAAGAAGTTATGTTAAATAAAATGTTAGGATACAAATTTAAATATGTTGGATTTTGTGTGTGTGTGTGTGTAAAATTTAGCTTGAATAAATCAAAATGATGGAGAAAAAAAAAATTCCATGACAATGAGGATTCAAATTGAATAAATCAAAATGATGGAGAAAAAAAAATTTCCATGACAATGAGGATTCGAATTAAAAACATGTTATGTATATGTTTTAATGAGTTTAAGTTGAAAGGAGAAAAATGGATGGAAAAGTCTAAGTGATGATATTAAATATTAGGTTAAGTAAATAAAAAAAATAAATTCCAATGGAAAATTGTGACCATACAAGTTTGGAGAATAAAATTTTCATGTCAAGTTAAATTGGTTATGTTGGCTAAATCATTAGTTTATTAAGGTTGAAATTGTTCCATTATAACTTAAATTAAAAAAAGAAAGATTAAGGTGGTTTAGTCATGTTTTCATTAAGTTTTGGAAATTGTGATCTTTTATAAATTTTGACATTAAAAAAATATGTTTTATACATTGTGAGATTTATGATGTATTGAGTTTTAAATTTTAATATTTGTAAGTATAAAATGTTTATGTATAAACAAAACTTACTAGTATAAATATAAATTCATGAGTTGAGTTAGTAGTATACTAAAAAGATATGTTTTTTAGAAATTAGAAAAAATATACAAAGATATATCTTTAATAAAGAAAACTTGTTTCATAAGAGGATCAGTTATCTATCAGCTTACCTTTATAATTCATGTTAATAATTTTCATATAATGCATGTATGTGTAATCAATTAGTATGACTCTAAAAGTAATTGAATATTGAAGTAAGTTGTTTGGATGTTGACTTAATTAATTATTTGGTCATTAAAGTTAGCTTTTTGAATAATAATTTAATTAATTATTTAGATGATAAAGTCCGTTATTTGAAAATAAATTTAATTAATTAATTAGAGATTAAAATTAGTTGTGTGGATAATAACTTAATTTCATAATTAGAGATTAAATTTAGTCATTTTGACATACACTTGAGAAATTAAATATTAATGTTGGTCATTTGAACATGGACTTGATTGATTAAATAACAAAGTAGGATATTTGGATGATAACTAAATTAAATGAATAATTAAATCGGTTGTTTAGATAGAGATTAATGTAAATGTGAGAAGTTAGATGAATATAATGATTGAGATTATATTATATTAATACCAATTATAATTTTTTTACAAAGGATAATCATAATAAATAACAAACAATATGGAAACAATATGTATTTAATATTTATTGTTTTGCAATTTAAATTGCGGGTCCATCCTAACCATCAAGACAACACTAGTTTCATTACTAGTTGTTATATAATTTTATCCAAGTATATATTATATGTATATAAACAAGTTAGATAATTTTTCCATGTATATAGTTCATGGTGTAAAAACTCATATAAGTATTTTGATGTATTTTTAATCATGATAACAAATTATATGTCATGAATTAAATAATCTGAATATTATAAAATTGTTATAAATGGTTCAAAACTATGTTGTACAATCTCTTAATGGATAAAAAATCTAAATTAACCAGTGTTAGGTATAAAACTACCTATAATATGATGAATAATTATGTTTTATTGATGAGCCTAAAAACCATTTTGTGTGAAATTGATTTAATACAGAAAATTAAGTGAAGAATGTTTTTAAATAGGATTTTATATAAAAAATACTTTGTTAAAATTTCACTGAAATGAGATAAACTCAATTAAATTAAATATTACATCAAAATATGTCAATATATGCGTTCATATATTTATAGGTGTTATGAACCATGATCAGAGGTTCTAATGATAAATATATTAAGAATACTTTATGATGAATTTTTATATACATGAAATATTTTTTTACAATGATATGAAATTATTGAAAAACTTGAAGTGTAACACCCATGATAAGATATTGTGATGCAAAATTTTTAGTTATTTTTAGTTATTTTTTTCTTTTTTTTTGTTACTTGGTATGACTGTTTTAATTTTCTCATAAGTGATAAGAAAGATCTAATTTATATGTTAATTTTTTAATAGACATTAAAATATTATTGCTTAAAATTTTTATATATATTGATTTCTAAATAATTCATGGTTTTACTGTAGAATCATATCATTTTTACTATTATATATTGAATATTAATGATGGTTTAATCACCTCATTTTTATCATATAATCTATGGTAATATAATTTTTTCCTGTTATCTTTGAGAGAGTAACCTAGTATAATTTTCACATTCAATGATTCTAGAAAAAAACAAATTAGTGCTAAGATTTTTTTAAAAAAAATTAGCTGGATTTTGAGTTTTTGGCTGATTAAAATGTGTTTTTTCTGTTGGAAAAAGAGTAATAAAGATTCATGAGATATTTTTTCATGTTTTTAAATGAAAAATAATTAAAATCTAGGTTTTTGAATCCAAAAACTTGGATTATAATTTTTCCAATCACTGAAATTGCTTTCACTTTAAAAAATAGCAAATAAATAGCGCATCATTTTCCTTGGCTAGGGATATTAGTTAGCGACGTGCTGCTCTGCTCGTAAAATTAAAAAAAAAATTCTCTTTAAAATATAAAAATCTACCATTTTAGCCTAGGTTTCTAAAAACCCATGCACACTAGGGTCTTGAAGGGTGTTATGATTGTATGTCTTGCTAATACATATTTAGCCAATCAATTGTTTTAATCATTTTTTTTTCACTGTTTGCATTTTGTATTTGAATACTTTTCAAATAATTTTATTTAAATGATGTTTAAATAATTATTTAAATATATTTTTAAATAATATTAGCATCTTTCATGGTCTTTTGATTATTATTTATGAATCTAACATGCATAGTTTTCTAAATGTAGATGAAATATATTTAAATTTTTTTATATGGTTCTTATTAAAATTGTTATTGTTAGTTTTTTAATATATTTGCATCAAAATGATAAATTATTTATTTTATAATTTTATTTAATTAACTTGCTTTTAAGATTATGATATGTTTTTGTTTAAAAATAAAACTTTTGATAAAAAATTATTTGTTAAAAAATAACACATTAATAAGAGAAAAAGTATTGATTAAATGGATATACTTATTTGTATCTCCATTTCAAATAAGTAGATTTCTTGGGATGTTGATTATTTTTTTTACTGTTTATATGCAATAAACAACATGGCTAATGAAAGTTATATTTTTTTGTTTAAAAATAAATTAATAAAAAAATTATACTAGCACTTATTTTTTTCTTCAATATTTAGATTTAATATGTATTTAGAATTTTATATTTATTGTCATATAATTAAATAAAAAAATTCAAAAACCTCTATTTATTGTCATATAATTAAATAAAAAAAATTCAAAAACCTTCCTGAATCGTGAGATTAAAAATCGTTATATGTATCTATCTTTTAATTTTTTAATTTTTTAATTTTATATTAATAAATATTTTAAAATTTTTTTTATTCATATAATTTATTACATACTCACAATAGCATTTTAATTTTAAATTAAAATTTTTCTTAATATAAAAAGATACCTTTGTAACACAAGGGTATTTTTATCTTAAAACACAAAATTAACGTGAAATCCAACTTTATTCGCAAGTCATGTTCTATTATTGAGCAATTCATGTTCTATTATTGAGCAATTTATCATTTAGGATATGGAGTGTGTTTATTTTTGTTAACGTAGCAGTCATAAAACAAGAAACCTTAATAAAAAAGAATAAAATTTGATTTTTTTCAAAAAAATGGAAAAAAATTAAAAGACAACATAAAATTCCTCATAGAGATAAATACTAAAATCTTATTTGTTTACCAAAAATAATTTATTTTAGAAAAGTGATTTATATGGAATGTGTATTTTTGTAAAGTAAATTTAAAAACAATTTTTGATATTTAATTATATTATAAAAAATAATTAAAAATAATATTTTTTTAATTTCTTTTGATGCACACACACTAGTCTCAAATTTCAGCTGCAGTTTGGGCGGACGGCAGGCACAGCTTTGAAATTCGAAATTTGAAAATTCGAAAAACTAACTGACGAGCGTTTGATGGGGGCAGTTGGGCTCCACGAACACGAAGCGCCTCGCCGGTCTTAGCCTTTGGTAGGTCCCCCCACCCACCCACCCACCCAATTGAAGACCGTTATTGTCTCTTTCTCTCCCTTTATTCCCTCCAATTCCATCTCAAAGTCGAATTCTTTTTTTTTTTTTTCCTTTTCTTTTAAATCTTATTTTATAATACTTTTATTAACTAATAACTTAATTTGCCTTGCCGCTGACAGATAAATCCTCTCTTTATCCGCCACGTGTCTAAAATAGCATCTGTTGAAAGAAATCGGTGAGTAGAAAGAGTTATAGGGCCAGATGTTTATCTGATTTGTTTTTTAATTTTTAATAGTTAAAAACCCATTACCAGTTAGCAATAATAATTTTTGTTATTAGAGTGGTGAAAAATAGGGTACTTTCCTAGTTTAAATTGACGAAGTCCATTCTTTGCGGACTGCCATATTTAGTTTGGAAGAAGGAAAGAGGGAAAACCCATCAGGACTCATTTCACAAGGAAGATCGCTTCAACAACATCAAGGAAATGGAGATTTTAGAGCAGCAGCCCGCTGTTGTTCTTCCAGGTAGCATACCTATAATCTCTGTGTTGTTCACTCGTACGCATGGCTTTTTTTTTTTTTTTTTTTATGTGGGTGTAATGGAAATCAGGAAAATCCAAGTTAAGGTATCCATTGAGATCTGCCTCCAAATCAATATCCAAGGAGGACAATGACAAGCCACAACTCCCCTCTGCTTCTTCCAAGAGGTGCGTGCTTCTTGTAGTTCTCTCTCTCGCATTTCACTGATGCTAATTGACTCTTAATCTTGCCCTGGGTTGTGTTTATTTTCTTCCAGGGACAGGGCTCCGTCAACTTTAAGTAAAAGTGTGGGTGTTCTTCAACTGTCTGGCGAGGACAAATCTGCGAGGCCACCTAGAAGAAGGCTATCTGTTCCTGCCAAGTCAGTGGCCGCTACTGCTCTGAAACCACCACCAGGGAACATCACCCCAATATCTGAGACTAGAGTCAAGAGATCTGCTACCAAAAATGACACCCCTCTTTCTAATGCTTCCATGGCTTCAACTCGAAAGAAATTCAACGCGATCGCTTTGGCTTCCTATTGGCTCTCACAAATTAAGATATCTGAATCTGTTGCTAAGCATTCAATTTCTCTTGCTTTCTTCAAACTTGCATTAGAAGCTGGATGTGAGGTATGGCTCTCTTTTTTTGTTGAGGTCTTGTATTCTCTGCCTTATTTTTTCCGTGCAATGAGCTAACATCGGATGCTCTTATATACGCAGCCGGTTCAAATTCAAAGGTTGAGGAATGAGCTGAAGTCGTATGTAGGTCGTCATGAACTCAGTGATTTTGGGGAATCGGTGAAAGAATTATTTGAGAGCTATAATATCTCAGACCATCAAGAACAGGTGCAGGTCTCGGAAACATGTTCTCATGTTCTGCCTGATGATGCAACTCGATCATCTGATGATGAAGTTCACAGCTCTCTTTCTATAACGGGGGGGACAAGGAAGCTGAGGCCCAGGTCCTTGAATGCTGATGCTCCTCAAGTTTCCACAGTGACACAATCAGCCAACAAGGAGACTTCTCAGAGGAAGAACACTACAGCAACCAATACCAGGGGGGGTTCTTTGAACAAGAATACTGAAAATTCAAGGACTGTTTCAGACACCGGGAGTCGTAGGGTACAGAAAAAACCCCAGAAGAGTAGTAAGGAAGAAACAACCAAGCGCAAGATCAAGAAGCAGGAAAAGAAATCTGCGGCCGAAGAAGGTAAGGAAGCCTACACATTGATTTCGTTTTGCAATGCCTGGGTTTATTTAACTTAAAATGCTTCAATGCATGTACAGGTGGTGGTCCAAGTAGCCCTACAGCTGCTGCGATTACACCTGAAGAGAACAAAGAAAACATGGTAAAGTGCTCATTGTACACAAACTGTGTTTTGCAGTGAATGCTTGAAGCTGTTCTATGATTTCTTTCCTAGTAGATGATTTCTATCTCTATTGACGGGTTTTTTGTTTTTCCTGTTACATTTTTAGGATGCTCCGCCACAGGAAGAGATCAGTCTGATGACTTAGGCCAACTAGGCAGACATGCCACAACAAATTGCTGAACCATTTCATTCTCATACTCTTTTTGGTGTTATCTTCGTTGCCTTTTAGTGGGTATTTTCCTTCGAATGTAAGAGCCCAAGAGGGGTTTAAGGTGAAGGTGTTTGTTTCAGTCTGGTGTGATGTTTGTTTCACTAGTCACCCAAGTGTTTGTTCAAAATGTGGATTTGTTCATGTTTGTAAAATTACCAGTGATACATATTTCATTTGATGAATTATTCAAATTTATTTCTTTAGAGTTAGTAGATATTACATACAGTTTTTGAGGGAGATTGATGGATGCTGCTAATTCTCCACGGAGGGAGTCCTTTATGTGTGTGCTCCGCTCTCATTCAGGTGTAATAGCTGCCAGCAATACGCGAAATGCATAAACAAAATTTTATTTTTCTACTCCTGCGACTGTTTATTAACATTCCTTCTATAGTAATTAGTCATCTTATCTGCGCGACAATATAAATAAATTAAAAGTTGATTTTTATTAAAAACAACGTAAGCATTGCGAACATGGTGGATGTTAAATCAAATTCATGTAAAATCATTTTAAAAACTTGTAAACAGATAAAATCATATTAATAATGTTTTAATTTGGTAAAATTGATAAACTCCTTTTAATTCTAGTTTTATGTTTTCATTGGGAAAATTGAATCTCTTCTGGATTCTCAAATGTAATCTTCTTCACGTATTAAAAAAGAAGGCCAAACAAAAAAACCATTCTCTCTCTCCATGTTAAAAACAATTCTTTTCCTTAAAACACATACCAGCTTACATTTTTTTTCAATCTCTCATAGGCTATTTACTAGATAATAATATAAATTATATTTTAAAATTTTATTAAACTTAAATTTTTAGATTAAATTAATTCTTTAATATAATATCAAAACAATATGAGATTTACATCCATTGATTTAATTGCTTCATCTGCTGGAAATTCTTCTCTCTCTCTTCAAATAATGTTTCATATGATAATCCATCAAGCTTTCTTCTACCAACTGTCTTTTCTCGTAAAATCAGATTCTTTCACTTCTTGTTTCTCAAAATTTTTTTCACTATATTGATGGATCTCTACCCGAGTTACCTGAACATATCCTTTTTGATTTTACTAGTATTCCTAATCCTAAACATGCTATTTGGAAATAAAAAGACCAATATTTACTTATACTCTTTCTTTCATCTCCCACCAAGGAAGTCATGATTGAAGTTTTTGGTCTCTTTACCTTTCATGCAGTATGGACTACATTTGAATCTATCTTCAGTCATCAATCCAAAATTCATGAAATTCATCTTAGAGATGAATTGCAACATTTAAAATGAGGATATTGCAATGTTATTGTTCCTTTAAAGCACTTTGCGATCAACTTGCTTTAATGGGTTGTTGACACGACTAAAATGTTAATGTCTTCTTTCAAGTGCAGGAGTGTCGAAGTAATAAATAACCCGACAAGACAGGGGGTCGAACTACAAGGAGGTTAATTGTATAAATTATAGATAACAACAATAACAAAAACAAAAACAATAGTAGTAGTAGTAGTAATAATAATAATAAAGAAAAAGATAAAGTTGATGAGAACTTTGAGATAGAAGATTAATGTAATGATTAAACAATGATAACTACAAATGTTAAGGTTAGAGGATACACTAATAATATATCAAATAAGTATAGTATAAACTCTTATTATTTAATTGGAAACCACACATAAATGAGGTTCTAATCAGATTATAAATTGTTAATATGATTACATTAGTTATTTTATTCGATTAATGCTAATACTTGTAAATCTCATCAGACATTCATGATTATAACTTATGTTAACAACAAATCAAGTTCCTTTCATAGCTCAGGTGTTGGTTATACTATACAATATAAACTATGAAAGTGCTAAGTATTTGTTGTACCAAGTGTTATACAACATAAATCAAGATTAGT
>NW_011500014.1:142421-142916 GCF_000495115.2 Populus euphratica | reverse complement strand
ATGTAACTTTTTCACCTTGACATAATAAACTTAACTAAACATAAATAAGAACATAACTAAAATAAAAGCTAACTAAGTAAAGGAAAGAAAATGAAAGGTATAAACAAGATATTAATGAAAATAAAACTTAAGCATTACAAAAATGCAAAGAGAGAAAGCAAAAGCATGATCTTGATGTGGAAACTAAGATGCCTAAATGCATGGCAAATACCTCCTTTTATAGGCCAAAATTGAAAACTATTGATTTTATGACTAATTGATGAATGCGTGACTAACTCTTGACTTGGTAATAGTCTTTATCTTCTCTTGTCTACCCAAAACGTCATTGATAACGTCAGAATTGGAACCACTTGAAGTATAGGAAATTGTCTTAGCTTTTCAGGAAAAAAAATGGAGGGCATTTGAGCTTTTAAAACTCCAGATATGGGCCAAATACAAGACAGATTCAGACTTCTGCGTTGTTGCTATAATTTGAACTTGAAAATGACCTTTTTA
>NW_011500014.1:137307-142356 GCF_000495115.2 Populus euphratica | reverse complement strand
ATCTTGGGCTCCATATGAAAGTTGTAGGCCTATGTCTTACCTTTCCATCCATATAAAGTAGACCTAAATCCGAGATCTATAACTCTAGATATGACCTAATTACCGAACAATATTCTAGTTTGGATTCCACCAACTTCTCTTTTCTAAGTTTGGTAATCTTTTTGTCCTTTCAATTTCACTTCTTAAACTCATCAATCAATCCTTTTATTTATGTGATAGGTCTGCATTTAAAATAAACATTTACCACAAATTAAAGATATCTTATATTATTAGATATGTTATTATAAAACATGCTTTAATTAAGGAGTTATTGATACTTCAAATGCAAAATTATGATATCAAACTTTGATAAAAATGCACTTTTAAGTACTAATCAGTTGTCCTGTTGATGAAACATGTAAGTTCACTAATTTCTTTATGGTATAGGCTCCGAGTTTGCAAACTTCTCAACCATCTAGCTATCTTTTTCTCCCCTACCTTCCTTTCATGATCTTGTCTCTAAGGCTGAAAGTTCTGAAATTTTTCAAAAGTCACTTGAAACACCTGCTATCTCATCTACTATCTTTATTGCAACCAAAGGCAATTTCAATCCAATATGAAATGAAGGCTTTCATAAGTTTTGTGGTAAGGGAGGAAGATCCTTTATTCCTAGTCATGACAAGAGTTGTGGTAATTATTCTCCCCGTTAGATATGTTGCAACATTGGACATATGGCTGTTCACTGTCCTGATCGCTATGCAAAGGCTGCTAACCTTGCAAACATTGTTGAATCCTTCTCTTACTGCTCTTTAACTGGCATAACAGCTAATTGGTATATTGATAATGAAGTTGCTACATATATGACCCCAGACTCCTCTTAATTGGACAAGGTTCAGCCTTATAATGGTAAGGATTGTGTAATAGTAGGTAATAAAGCCTCCTTGCCGAGTACTTATATTGGTACTCTTTCCCCTTCTCCAAACATCAATCTTTTAGATGTTTTAATTGTTTCTCAGCTCATAAAAAAATTGTTATCTATTAGCAAATTAATTTTTGATTATCCCTTATCTATTACTTTTATTGATACATCATTTATCATACAAAATCTTAATACAGGAAAGGTGGTGGCAATTGGTCGTCATCGTAAAGATGATTTTTATGTACTAGAACATAGTCAATTCATATTTGTTTCTTCTCTTAAAAATAATTCTTTGCATGCCTCTTATGATATTTGGCATACACGTTTAGGTCATGTTTCATATTATATTATTTTCTTATTAAATAAAAAAGGTTATCTTTCTGTTACTTCTTTATTGCCCTCTCCTAACTTATGTTTTTCATGTTAAACTATTAAAAGTCACAAACTACCTTTTAATGCTAATGATCAACGTGCTTCCCATGTTTTGAACCTTATTCATTATGATATATGGGGCCTTGTTCCTGTTATATCTGCATCTAATTTTTGTTATTACATTATATTTATCAATGATCACTCGCATTTCACATAGTTTTATCCCATAACATTAAAATCTCAAGTCTTTATAAGTTTTAAGCAATTTCAAACTCTTGTTGAGGTTCAGTTCTCATGTAACATTAAAAAATTTCAAAGCGATGGGGGAGCTAAATTTATGAGCAATCAATTTCAATCCCATCTTCTTGCTTCTGGCATTTTTCACCAAATGTCTTATCCCTACACTCCTTCCGAGAATTGTCATGTTGAACATAAGCATCGCCACAACACTGAAATCACCAAATGTCTTATCCCTACACTCCTTCCCAGAATTGTCATGTTGAACATAATCGCCACAACACTGAAACTGGACTTGCTTTGTTATTCCATTCCTAGATTCCTTTATCACATGTTGACGCATTCAGTATTTGAATGTCATTTGTAAGTGTGATTTGTGATGTTAAAATGCTTTGTGTTGATTAAATTGAGTGTTTGTGATACTTGTTGAAGTATTAGTTTTTGAATTAGATGAAAAGTTTTGATTTAAGTGTGTTTATAATTTTAATAATTTTTTTTTGTTCTTAATGTTGAAGAAACAAACATGATATAATGAATGTGATTATGGTTGATACTTGTAAAATGAGTTATTTTTTTTTGTTTACATTTTGACTTGATTAAAAAATAATAGATTAAAATTAGTAAATTTAAAATTAAAGACTAAATGTAAATTAATAGATGAAAATGAAAATTAACAAATACATGTTAGAAAGGTATGTTAATGTAAATTAAATTAAAGATTGTTAGAAAGGTATGTTAATGTAAATTAAAGACTAAATTGAGAAATATGAGAGATACATGTAAATTAATATATATGATGTCATGTTGCCAGAAGTAATTCAAATTTTTAATTAAATTATATGTCAATAAATTTTTCATAAAGTAACAATTTAAATTCTATCAAAATAAAATAATTTACTTGTATGAACATTTTTTTTCTTATTAATCTATTTTTCTCTGCTAAGAAATATAGTTTTTTGAGTAATGTACTTCATTTAATAAAAACCAAAGATGATTAGTATAAAAATTCATAAGACTAAAAAAAGTAAAAAAATAAGCATAAAAATACATCTTTAATTAAGGTAATAATTATCCTTAATGTCTTATAGTTTGGTTTATTTTATAGTTACCTATCATTTGCTATTTTTTCTAGAAAATTACAATTTTTATTTGTAGTACAAAAAATTTCAAATCTAAGAAAATGACCAAAGTATGCTTATATATATTATTACCAATAATAGACATAAATGACATATCATTTAATCTCTCTCATTAACTAACACTCTTCTCTTATTGAAAAACCAATCCCCTTTCTTTTGATCCAAAATCAAACAACTAAAACTATTGATTGAAATTAATCTCTCGCATGATTTTGTAGTTTGGTGTGGTTGTCTTTTCTTGTTGGTGGAGTCTCGCATAAGTTTCATCTAGAAATCGATAAAAAGGAAGTATTATTTTCTTCAAATCAAGGTTTTGTAAATTGTTGATAGTGTGTTGTGTTGTTAAACATTATTTATTCATTTGTTTATAGGTTTATTAATGCATGTGTAAAAATAAAACCCAAATTTATGAATGTGCAACATCAATCTTAAAGATTGTAAACCCTTAAAAAAATCAATTATTCTTCTTTAATAAACAATAATCAACATCACAAACATAACTGTGTTGTGGGAAAGCTTTTATTTTTGTTCGCCCCTAATTTGGATTTCATAGGTCATTGTTCCCTAAACTCTAATTTCTTAAAACATGGATAATTACGTACTAAACTCTTGTATTAAATATATTTACCTATTATTGAACCTAATTAGCAGCTATTTTGTAGAAACCTTAAAAAAACTTAATTTTATTTCATAGTTGTTGTTCAAATAACCCCAAATTTGTATTTTATTTTGCTTAAATACATACTTAATTAATGTAATTAAGCTTTTATTAATTGTGATTAACTTAGACAACTATAACACCTAAAAGGGGGGTGAATTAAGTAAATCACTAACATTAACAAATAATAAAAATTAATTAAAATAAAAAACAATATAAATAATTAAAATGATTAAAGTAAAAAGATAAGAGAGAGAATTTGCAAACTTATTTGTAACACAATTCGATAAGCATGCATCCACATCTCAAGTACTACATCGTACTTAGGTATTGTATTCATTCACTAATTCAAGTTCAAGAGAACAATACTCACTTCATGAATCCATTCCAATAGTTTTTCTACTTGAAGATATTATCTCTCCAAGATTTTTTTTTTTATGAATTTATACTAAGATTTTTTCACTTGAAAATATGCTTTTTTCAAGATTTTTTCTTGGTGAAAATACCTCATGCATACCAAGAGTGTTTACCCAACTCTTAAAGGTTTACAAGAGTGATTTTACTATCATAATTAACTCTCTCAATGGATTGAATAATATAATTATAAAAATATAATATCTTTATATCTCACAAGATAACACTTTTAGGACTTAAAGGTGTTTAAGTATAATGAGAATAAGATTCAATACTCTTATGCTAGATTATAACAATTTAATAACACCTATTAGAATATAATTAAATATTGATGTTTTTGTACCTAGAATATGTTGTATATCATGTATATTCAGAATTCCTCTCTAATTTTGTAGTTGAACAAGCTATATCTATGTATGTGTGTGTGTGTAGCAAAAACTAGTTGTTTATAGCTATTATAGTCCCATTAATCAGTTCATATTAGTTAAACTAATCGATCAATCAATTCCTACAGAATTTCTGAATGTTCATCATATATAAATAAATGATCAACTAGTTCATTTTATCATACCAAAGGGCTACCGGTTCATATAGAATTCTAGTTTTGACAAATTAATCTATGAGAATTATTAGAAGCATCTATATCAAATTATTAATCAATCCCTTTAATTTGTATGTATTGTGAAGTGAGTGATTCATTTTACTTATACTATCAATATAAGATAGAAGAATTTACAATATAACACTAAAATGAATTAAACTTAGTCTTCATTTGCTTCGTTTTGGACTCCTTAATTGATTTTTTTTATGAATTCCTTCATATTTGTTAATATGATCTTTCATAAAACCTATTTAATATTTATTCTCAACCAAGCATATTATTAGTCCAATTTACATATTATTGTTATCATTGTAATATATCAAAATATAAATGTATGATCTAAGGGTCAATTATATAGGCATCAATAATTTGCTTATACGCTTATGTTTATCATTAGTGTAATATTATATCATTTACCATGAAAGTAGACATATAAAATGTATGATATACTTTCTCATCATAAAGGTTCTACACGTGTCCAAAAAAATTATTGTTTGGACTATATTTGTTATATAGACATCTTGCTTACATGCAAATAAGTATTTGACATAAACTTACATGGCTTCAAAATAAAAGATGACGAAGGGTATATAAAAGCTCAAGATGCCTGACACGATTAAAAGATTGATGTCTTCTCCCAAGTGCAGAAGTGTCGAAGTAATAAATAACCCGGCAAGGCCGGGGTCGAACCACAGTGAGGTTAATTGTACAAATTATAATACAACAACAA
>NW_011500014.1:111526-134673 GCF_000495115.2 Populus euphratica | reverse complement strand
TTATTATAAAATATGCTTTAGTTAAGGAGTTATTGATACTTCAAGTGCAAAATGATGATATAAAACTTTGATAAAAATACACTTTTAAGTACTAATCATTCTCCTCTAACTTGAAAAGCAGTGTGGGTGCATTAAAAAATAATAAAATAAGGGAGGATGGAGAACATTAACTTGATACGATGAGGAATAGAGCTTCCACACTTAGATGTAATATTTACAAGCAGTATGACCATAATTCTAAGACATGTTAAAGGGATAGTACTAAACAATTTTTATTAACAATGGTGGTAAATGTGGTATAACTAACAGGGGATTCAATAATGGTGCTATGAGAGACTCAAGAGGTGGAAGATGTAGAATAATTGATGTTAATACATCCTCTTTGCAACCCTTAATCTAAAAACAAATGTTTCTTTCACAGTATCTTCATAGTCCTATTAGCTTAAAATGAATATCTGGCTAATCTATGCCATCTTCAAATGCAAACTGATACATTTAGAGCTTATCAACATTTTATCCAAAATAGCTGCATTGTTGAAGGATATAAAATAAAATTGGTGATTTTACGAAAATTATATTGTTTATTATTATTGTTGTTGTTATTGCTGTTGTTGCTGTTGCTGTTCCTGTTCCAATATATATGAATTAAGGCTACTAATAATGCTTGGGTGATAATGTTTTTATTAAGAATGTGTGACTGTTGATGCATGAATTTTTTTGCATAGTGAATCATACGTAGTTATTGGTATAATTGCTTTATGATTATTCATGGCATATTAATGTTATTGTATTTTGATTTGATTTGATTTTTTTTAAATGAATAGGATAATACTTAAAAACATTAATATTACACACTAAATCAACTACGAACAACAATGTGATACATTTAAAGCTAGCTTTTATATTGTGATTTTTTTATCCAAACTCTACATAGTTTTTCTTCATATTCTTCTATTCATTTAGTATTTGTTTGACATCATGAGCATCTTCTCCATCAATTTTATTTTATTTTATTTAATTTATATGTTTGCATTAATTAATAAAATTATTGTCACATAACCTGTCATCACATTTGTAGAAATTCTTATTCTTACTGGCTTTTATTTTTTATATCCTAACAACTGCTCTATTTTCATATTTCATGCACCTTATACTTTGGAACTTTAGTCCATCCAAGTTTTTATAACTTTGTAAGCTAATAGCATTTGACATGGGTGATGACATGTTGATGATATTTATGAATGTTTTGCTATAATTTTTATTGTATTGGCAACATATTTGTTGTAATTTCTGTTGTGTTCTAATGGGAAGTGTTATAACTTTTATTATGATTAGCAATGTATTTGCCACAATTTTTTTTATGTGATTGGAAGTGTTGCTGCGTGAAGACATTGCAAATTTAATGGAGATTTAAGCAATAGATAACAAGTTTTTTAGGTTATGTGTTAGGTGGAAATGTGGTAGATTTGTGCATCGGCAACTTCATGATAGTTCTTTTTTTAGTGGAGGGGCTTAAAGTCTTTTTAGCAATTAAATAGAAAATAATTGCAAACCCATAAATAATTAGATAAGTTTTATTGATTTTTTAGACATGCCATGTAAAGGATGTACATTATTACACATGCACTAAATTTTAAAACACAAACTATAATTTTTCAAAACACAATGGGCAAGTGTAAAATGGACCAAAATATAGGATGTGAAGAGTAATTTTCTCTTAGTTAAAACATTTTTATTCCATTAATGCAATTCTTTTTATGGAAATTTGTTTATCCAAATATTTATGTGTTGAAGCAAAAATTATCATAATTATAAAATCAAATTCAATTAATTACTATATTGTGGACATATTAAAAAGATATGAATGACATGCGTGATCTTCTTTCATGATTTTAAAAAACTGGAATGGTGGTCGGAAAACTAAGTTGGGGTTTTTTTAATCCAAAAAGTCCATCTTGCAACCTATTTTTATCTAAAAACATATAATAAACATCCTTATTATGTTAATATCTTAACTTGGATTTATTTTTTTTTTAAACAAGATGGAGGTCTAAAAACACCTTAATGCTTTATTAAATAAATTAAAAAATATATAAACCGATAAAAAACTTATTAACATTAATTTAATATTAAAATGAGAAATTAATTTTCATGGTAGAAATAGAATATATATATGATGCAAATATCTTACACCAATTATATTTCCATTCGTTTTATCTTAGAGGTTAATTATTGAATGATTTTTGTTTTTATAAAACAAATCATATAAATACAATTAATTCATATAAAATATGAGAGGAAAAAGATTTAAAAGAAACCATACTAGTCTTTTCAAGTTATCATGCATCCACACAAATATACAAAAATCAACCAATAATATTAAAAATGAGTCATATGTTGATAGGCCAGTTCATGCACTTAGCTTTAATAAAAAAAAGTCCAAGATTATGCCTAAGTTTTTTTTTTTTTTATGGGTGTTTGTCCACTCCTATTTTTTTAAGTGGGTGATAGGTCTGGATGATTGAAAAATCATGGTCCAAGTTTTTAGACCCTTAAACCCTATTATTTTGCTCATTTTCACAGAAAAATCATGGTCTAATTTGAGAATGACTATATCATTTCTCATTGTTTTATACTTTAGCTCTCATTTGTTAAATTTCATCTCTCTAACAAATTATAGGAAATGGGTCATTAAATTGGTCAAAGAAGGTTGTAATTGAAAAACATTTAAGGATTAAAATGAAATAAAAAAACTAGAGGTATTGTGGATTACTAGAATGATTACCTAGTTGTTTTAATGTATTTTATAATTTAATCCATTTAATTTATATTTTCATCGTAAAACCTATCAAGGATTGGTTTTTGCATTTCAATACACATATTATATTATAATTATAATTGTCATAATCCATTTTTGGGTCCCCGCGCAAAAATAAAAAAGAAAAAAAAAGAAAAAAAAATATTAGCAAAGAGAAAAAAAAAGAAAAAGAAGAAAAAAATATTAGCAAAAAAATATAACAGTGAAAAAAAGATGTTAAAATGCTCAGAAAATGGTCGAAAATTGGTTGAGGAGGTTCAAAAATATAAAGATTGAAATTTGACAATATTTGTTTTACTAATGATAGTCTTGTTGACAAAGAAAATTCAATTTGAGGAAGAAAAATCCAAAATCAAATATTTATGAACTCAATTAAATTTTATTAAGAGTTTCATTGAATTTATTGAGGGTTTGATTACAAGAAAAATTAAATGTGAAGTCAATTTGAGCTTTAATTAGAAGAAATTAAAGTTCTGGGGATAAATTATAATTGCTAAGAGTTAATTTGATCAAATTAGGGGTTTAATTGCATAAATATTAAAATTTGATGGTCAATTAGGGACTTAATTGAAAAATCTAAAACAAGGACCAAAATAAAAAAGAAGCATAAATAGATGGGCTGTAATTAATTTGAATCAGGAGTCAAATTAAAAAAGTTAGAAGTTTATTACTCAATTGAAGGTCAAATTGCACTAATTCAAGATCAAGGATCAACGTGAAAAAGACGACCAATTTCAGGGCCGCTGTTTGATTTTTGGCAGGGATGTAATTGTATTGTTTTTTAATCAAAATTGCAATCTAGGACTTGATTGTACAAAGTACAAATTGAGGACCAATGTGAACTTTGACATGTTTTTCCTGTTTTTTTTTAATAAAACAACGTATTTTAACCAAAACGACGCCGTTACATGCACTGTTTTCATAAAAAAAAGCTCGAAACGATGCCTTTTTTAACGGCACTGTGGGTCAAGATTTTTTCTTCATCTGTCACCGTCATCTCAATCTTCAGAAAAATGCTGACTCTCTTTTAAAAAGACGCCAACTTGCCCACACCTTTGCATGTGTTGAGGGGCGACAACACAGTATCTGTCCCGTCTACTTTCTCCTCTGTTTTTTCCCTATAAAACAGGGGAGCACACAAGAAAAAAAAAAGGCCAAGAGAAATAGAATATAAAGAAGAGAGGAGAGGAAGAGGGACAAATAGATAAAGAAAACAAAACAAAAGGAGGGATAGAAAAAAGAAAGAAAGAAGAAGAATAGAAGAAAAAAGCAAAGAAAACAGAGAGAGATAGGAGAAATAGGGAAGAAGCAGAAGCAGCGCCACTGGTCCAGCCACCATCTCCACCACCAACGACAACAGACACGCCTCTTCTCATTAGGTAAGTTTCTTTCCTTCTTTGCTCCATCCCGTTTTCTCCTTTTATTGGCATGCAGAATGTAAGCAATTCACGTTCTGCAATCATTGAATAATTGGCTAGTTACTGTGCACATAATTGGCTGGTTATAGGCAAGTACTGGCCCATTTTGTTGTTGGGTCGGTGCTGGTCCATTTTCATGTCAGGCTAGTGTTGGCCCATTTTATTTTTATGTTGGACCGGTACCGACCCATTCTGTTGTATGTTGGGATGGTGCCGACCCATTTTCTTTATGATGGCTTGTGTAGGCCCCGTCCAAGTAAATACACTGTAAAATATAAATTTGGTATTAAAATACCCGGTTTTCATCAACTTAAAAAAATTTTAAAACAAGAAAAAATATTTTTGTATATATAGCCAAGTGTCTCAAAGCTAAAAAAATCATATTGTGTATTTCATGCACCAAAAAACAATGTTTTAGCATGTATTTTGGCTTTAATAATTAGTTTATTAAAGTAAAAAAAAATTAGCCAAAATATCAAAAACAAAAAAAAACTATTTTATGCTATTTTAGTATGAGGGATTATGAATTTATACATAAAATGTATTTTCGGTATGAAAAATATATTTTCTTTTGATGACATAGCACAATTATGTTTCTACCTAATAAGATAAGAATCTCTTTATAGAGAAGGACATTTCTTGACCCTTTACCAACAATTAGAACACACTTTACCAACAATTAGAACACATAACCAGAACACACTTTACCAACAATTAGAACACACAACCAAAACCTTAGTTATTAGACAATAAAACAATGCAGATTACCTTAATTAGGGGGTAGTTACGGTGCTAATACCTTTCCTTTACGCAACCAGTTTCCATACCCCATCTCTGAAACTAATTAGGGTTCCTGACAACCAGAATACTAGGTAACGACTCTCAGTCCATATTTTACTGATAAGAGATAAGAATTCCTTATCTCTCCATATTTGCTAGACTAGACTATACATCTATCTATTACATATATTTTTTAAGGTAGATAATCAATGCGACGTCGTATATGTGTGGCAATAATTATAAAAGAAACTAAAATAGTTGGGTTTTAGAAGGATGAAAATCATTGTTACCAATCTCAAATGAAAAAATTCATTGTTCATTTCTACAAAAAAAAATTTATGTTGATTATCAATTTTTTTTTTTATTATTATTATTTCATCTTTGCAATTTACGTGTTGTGATTTGTTTTTTTTTTTTTTTTAATTTGGATGCTTTCACTTGTGCAAAGTGTCGAAGAACATTTCAACATTAAATTAAAATATAATTTTAGGTTATAATTTAAAAAATCAAAAGAACAAAAGGATCAAATTTAATATAAAAACATATTTGTTTTTTATTTTATTTTTCAGTGTTTAAAAATCTTCAACTTGATCCTTGAAGTTCCAATTTATATAATATCGAGTCCGCACATGTTGAGATAGGAGGAAAAGGCACAAGAAAATATTTAGAATAAAAAAGATATCCGATCAATAATATTTCAATCACAAAAAAAATAAAATTGATCTTGGCATCAATAAATTTATTTTTTTTAAAAAAAAAAGATTGAAAAGAAGATTTTGTTCATATACACATGTTTTTTATTTACACATGTTTTTTATTTGAGCCTAGCATGTGAGCTAGTTTTTCCAAGCACATGGAT
Organism: Populus euphratica; assembly: GCF_000495115.2. Lineage (NCBI taxonomy): Eukaryota > Viridiplantae > Streptophyta > Magnoliopsida > Malpighiales > Salicaceae > Populus > Populus euphratica. Next base: position 128,798 of record NW_011500014.1, on the reverse strand, counting down.
TGTTTTTTGAAATCAAGTATATATAATCTTTGTTATACAACCCTTAACTTGATTTTATTTTTATTATAAATCTTAGAATAAATTTATTTTTAAATAATTTTATTAAAATGATATTGAAATAATTTTCAAATAAATCTCAAGAAGGTTCTCTTTTTACGATAATATTAACAATTACTTTATAAATAATTATATATTCAATTAATATCTATATATTTATTTAAATTTGATTATGAATATTCAAGAGAATATCCATTTTATTATTACAATTTTTTTTTTTTATAAATGTATCATTCTTAACTTTATTTTAACAAGTGTGCCAAAATAATTCATGAGTTTATTGAAGCTTACTTTTACAATCTTAACAAGCTTTTATTTCAAAAACAATACTTTAATAAAAAAACATAAATAAAGAAAGTTTTTGATTAAAAGATGCATTTGTTCCTTGGCATTAGATTTTATCCGATAGTGCTAATAAAAAGATATGTTATTATCAAAAAGAAAATTACATAAATGAGAATAATTTTGATGGAAAAAAATGAATTTTTCTTTCAAAATTATATAATTAAATAAAAATAATTTTCAGAAAATACTCCACAACAATAGAATAATTAATAATATTCTATTTGTTACTTTCTAGAACTTACTTTAAAAATATATAGAGATACAAGTAAAAAAAAAATCCTAAATAAAAATATTTTTATCATTTTTAATGGGTTATAAATTTTATATTATTTTTTTCTGTGTCAATCTTTTTTTTTTTTTCTTTAATGGATCACATGAAGGTTCAATAACAATGCGATGCAAATTGATACACAAATTTCTTTCTTTGTGCGATGCAAATTGATACACAAATTTCTTTGTTTTTTTTTTTTTACCAAGGCATAAAAGCATGCAACGGAGATAGCGACACCAAGGTACAGTGCACTTGAAATAGGGACGAAAGCCAAGAGGGATACAGGATAAAAGTCGATAAGATAACACAATTCTTAACAGCGGCCATGTTACTGAAGACCTGCCTTGAAACCTTCAGACTTGGACTGCCTTAACAGAGCAGCATCTGGAGTTTTAGTCTGCCGTCCAGCTCTGCTCAACAATTTCCCTCACTCTCCGGTTGTACTCCCGCTTGTTTTCACTGAACATCCTAGCAGCTTCTGAATTTGCAGGAGAATTGGGGTTGGGGTCACAGAGCAACGACTGAAACAAGTTCATGTACAAACTCAATCAACAGAAGTCATTCATGCAGTAAAATTACTCAAAGCATTATGGGATGCTATACTATTGTCAGTATCAGAGTAACAAATGACAAGTAAATTTATGATGTTTTTGGATCTGAATTCTACAGTCCTGAGCAATTTAATTACACAGTGTAAGTCATCATATGATGGAGAAGGGCACGTAGATTGCATAGTTACTAATTATAAAGGATAAAGAACATCCACAAAGAATAGCATGTCTCCTTCAAGTTCTCAGTCAAGAAATTGAAGCTTGTTCCTTCTTCTGCATGTTCAAATCTTTAAAATCCCTTTAAGAAATACAACTCAAAGGCAATCAAAGTCCAAACTAGTGTCAGATAAAAAAAAAAAAAAAAAAAAAAAAAAAAAAAAAAAAAAAAAAAAGTCGTAATGTGTTCATTATTGTTCAAGTTCATCAACTATTACTAACACCATGCATCCTGTGTTTATCTGATCAACTATCCCCCGGTCTTCCATTATTAAAACTTACATATCAGCAGTTTTTTAAGGATTTCTAGGCACTCTCTTATACCAAAACTTAAATGGCAGATAGGGCTTATGTTTTACCATTTCTGGGAAAGGAAAGGGAGCACAATGCTGAAATCATGCAAGATGTGATGCAGGAGATAAAATAATAAGATCTATGCGATCTGTTTAGATCCTAGATTGCAGGGGTATTTTAATATTTTCAAGGTTTGCTGGAAAATCTTTTCCACACCCTTACATTCCAGCAGAAATCCACATCAATCAAAAGCCTAAACAGCCTCTGAGAGTTGGATCCAGAACAACCCCCACGGTTGTCCTGCATCAAGATGTCTTCCATGTATGGTACATAATTTGTGAGCACAGATGATACTCATCAAATACCATGGCCAGGGTTGATTCGTACAAACTTCACAACTAACGCATGCTGGAAACAAAAATTTATTCACCACACCATAGTTCTCTGGTATAAATGTCAATTTATAAGTTAGAATACAATAAAAAGTTGTTTGGTTCACTAGGAAATGCAACAAAATTCATTTCAAAATTCAGCTCGGTATCAAGAAAGGCACAGGGTACTTCGATGCTGAATTAAATTTATTGCTATAGAAAGTTCTCTCCTTTTCTTTTCATGCGTGGGCAGCTGGGCTGTGTTGTCACAAGTGAATTGTCGAGGAGTTTTTGGAACAATTAATAATTTCCTTAGTAATTTTAGTTTTCTCATATAGTTTAGAATAGTTCTGTGATTTAGATTCTTTAGCTGCCACATGATTAGCATGTGACTTAATTAGAGATTTCATTTCCAACAAGTATTAGGATTAGGCTTTAACTAGCATAAATAGGGTGTGCCTAGGCTATTTCACAGGTTGTCTTATTTTCTATCATTCAATTTATGCTTTTGATATTTTCTACAGATCCTAAACCCATTTTTTTCTAGTTCAAGCTTCAATGTTCTTCAAATTTTAACCATGGTGCCATAACTTGATGCTTATCATTGTAATCTCTTCCCACCCTACATCATGAATGCTTCAGTGCATGAACCTTGAGAAAGACAAATTCAGGAACACATGAAGCATATATGAGTGTATCACTGGTCACATAGAATAAACTAATCACTATATCATTGATAACATAATTTCTGCCATACCTGTATAGATGTGAGTATAGCTGCCACATCATATATAGGACTCCACTGATTCTGTAAAATATCCAAACAGATACTTCCATCTGCATAAACTGATGAATTCATAGGGAAAATTAAGCAGTGATAGTCATATTAACGTGAATGCTACACTGATGATAATTCAAGCACTTACTGTTTGGATGAAACATTCGAGAAACAAATCGCACTGTGGGTGGTTTGTTTGGATAATCCTCGGAAAAATGAAGAGCCAATTTAAATGTGCCTGGAGAACTCAAAAAAAATTTGATTCATGTAGATTTAAATGTTACTAGAAATTGTAACAATGAGGTTATTGAAGCAATGAAAGCAAAATAAAAAAAAAAGACCAAAAAATTGCATACAATTGTCTTTTCACTTGAAGTTATGCAGCAAGCACATATGGCTTCATAGCTGGCCTATGACTAGATAATTTTTCATGATTCAGCAGTAAACATGCAAGCTAATAAAAAGTAGACCAGTCAAATAGCTGCTCATCTTCAGCTTCACCTTGGGCTTGGACTTGAATAGCCTAACAACAACTTCAAATCACACATCGTGGCAAATTATTTGATTTTGGCATGACTGACTAGTCAGACAAACTAGAGCTCATCCTCTTACATTTTTAAAACTATTTCATAAGAAGAAGAAGAATGTACAAGTAAAGCTTCAGAAATAAGTCATCTGGCTAAGTGAGGAACTAAACACAAAAATTCAAAGCAAGAGGCACTCCAGTCTCACTGAATGCAAAGTCAAGGTAATACTTATGAAAGCACTTGCAACAAAGCACCCTAAAGAAGCAATATATGCGATCCCAACCCACAAAAATAACCGCAATGTGTAATGGTCCTTGACAATTCTAGAAATCCTCTCCACTACAGCAATCAAGTAAGAAAAAGAAAGAAAGAAAGTAAAATTAGCATCACACCCCAAAATTCCACAACCACCCCGCTCCAAGAACATAAAAAAGGATGTTGAAATTTGACTTGGGCTCCATAAACTATTTGGCTTCGGTTTTTGTTTAACCTGATCTCATTAGTTTGTGTAGTAAAAATGAATTATTCTGATAATTCTAAGTCAAACTACTGAAAAATGCAAGATTTGCCTATGAAGCATATTATATTTGCATGTCAATGCATGGTTACACACTAATATGCCATGCAATGCAATACTTTAACACAGTTAAGCAACACGATGATTAGACTAGACTGGACAAGAAAACGACCAAGTTAAACTTCAGCTTGCACTTGATTCAATAAGGTACAATTTCAAACCAGCACTCAACAACAAGATAAAGCGGAGTGAGTTGTTGTTTTGAATATATAATGTAACTGTCCAGCATTTGAACATTCATGAAGCCAAATGAAACAGATGCATATAATCCAAGAAATTTCTATGGGGACATTGAAACATTGAAAAAAAAAAATGCAGAAACACATAAATTGCATGGAAACATGAGCTCATCCATCTAGCACATCCTTTCCCAGAGTACAAGCTTTAGAGCAAGGATTACTCACCTCCATCCCATGGAGTGTCATCAGGACTGCGATCAAAATCAGACAAAAATAGCTTAACAAATTGTACTTACATATATAAAAAAAAAATGAAAGAAAGGACGAAGAAGCAAGGGAAATTTTTTTTTTTCCAGAATGGCTTCTTAACTTACCCAAAAATCACAGCATTCCAAAGCATTATGTTGTTATCTTGAGGTGCTCCACTGATGCCTGCAGGCGGGTCTTGCTGCAACCTCTTAAAATCTCTCATCAATCTCTTCCGTGCAGGAGTCGACATTGCGGGGGGCACCTGCAAAGCTAAATCATCAAACCTTTAGAAAAATCCCAATTCAATTTCAACCATCAATAAACACAACATAACGATGATTGGAAAAATATAAATAGACAATCCTTCTAATATTTATCACAGCATAGGATCACATAACTCAATTATAAAATCTTGGGCTTTCTCCATACTATTCATGTGCTGTATATCTTAAGACAACGCGAATCCCGACAAAACCAAAAACCCATCAATCAATCTACCACGCGGCAAAACAATTAGGGTTTACGATTTCTCCATATCTTCTGATTTTATTTATGCATATTAATACAGATCTAAAAATAAACAAATAAGAAAGTAACAGCAAATATAAATGAATTAGTTACCTGTAAGAAGAAGAGATAGAGAGGTGGTTTCCTCTTCTTGTCTCTTTCTTTGGGAGCTGAGGATGGATTGATGAAGAGCAGAATCCCAATTATTTTTTTTTAAAAAAAGAGAGAGAATCAAGCTTCTTCTTCGATTCTCTGTAAAGAAATTGGAATGGATTGGATGGATGATGCTCGGCTTATTGAGTGCGTGAAGAGACCGACTCATCCGATTCCGTCCGTACCTATCTAATTCACTTTTCACTGCCTGTAAAACGTAAAAACTTTACTATTTTTTATAATTAATTATAGACTCCTACACCTTACCCTTTTTTTTAATATATATCTTTATATATTCATCAATTTTTTTATATAATTTAGTATGTTCAAATTAATTTACATGTATTAATTTTTTGACTCACTAAATATCTTATATAAACAAGTAAAATATTGTATAAATAACAGATATATATAAAAAAATCAAACTCAAATAGAAAAAAAATACAAATTCCTTTTTATGCGAAACCACAACCTGAAGTGTAAATATTATATTATATTTTTTAATTTTATCCCTGTAGTCTTAAATTGTTTCGCCATTTACAACTAAATAACTAAAAAATATGACTTTTTCATAATTTGATTTTCTTCCTCGTACATTCCTCTCATTTTTCATTTAATTCCTCGTACATGTCATGATATTTTTCTCAAAAACTAAATTCAAAAGGCATGTTGGGGATGATGTTGGGAACTTCTTGAAACTGAAAGGGTAACATGAAAGACTTTAAACAATAGGGGTTGAAGTGAACATAGACGAGGGACAAAATCTAAATCTATCCACACACAAAAAGTGAGTCTTTTTATCTTGTATAGTTATAATGGTTGTTTTTTAAAAAGATATTTTATTTAAAAATTTATTAAATTTTATTTTAATATAAATATATTAAAATAATTTAAAAATATAATAAATTTAAATTTTTTTAAAAATATTTTTTAACCACGAAAATAAATAAACGCACGAGATAAAAATACACAGGATAGTACAGCAATACACTCTCTCTTGAAGTGTGTATGGGTGTGTGTATATATATAAAACTTAAAAAAATAAATATTAGAAAAATTTAAAAATAAAAAAAAATTGTTAAAATTTGTAAGATTTTATTTATTTATAGCTACAAATTATATTTTGAAAATTTTAATTATAGTGGAATTTTTTTACTTATTTTTAAAAACACAAGAAGATAAGAATATGATTGTTATGTGTTTATTAATTTATGCTAGATTCTTTTTATGTATTTTTTAAATCAAAAGAAAAATGCTAGAAAAAAAATAAATTTATGTAAAGATTATAAAACCTTAAACATGAAATCAAAACTTTCATGCAAAATTAAATTGAAAAATCATGCCTATGAAAAAAATACACAAAATTGAATCATATATATTTAAATACATAATTTTATCCTTTATTAACGAAGTAAAAAATAAACCAACACTTATTTTTTAAAATAGAAATATAATAAAGGACACATTTTATGATAAATAAATAGACAGTTAGCTAAAAAATAAAGAATTTTTAGAAATAACAACAAATACAACATATCATTAATGAAGTCAAAAAATAAAGTAACACTTATTTAATAAAATAAACTTTTCTATGGTAAATAAATAGATAGTTAGCTAAAAAAAATAAAAAATATAAAAAATAACAACAAATACAACATATATATGTTAATAAACAATTAAAAATAAGTTTTTCAACCATTGTTAATTTATTTTTTCATTTTAGAATAAAGGGAAAAATTCAAAAACATTTACATTTATAAATAAATTAAAAAGTTGGTAAGAAAAATTAACACATGTGTTAAATTTCTTAATATTTGTTTTTGAGATTTTAACAATTTTTTTAGTTCTTCTAACCAATAAAAAACTAACATGTATTTACTAGAAAATCGGATTGACTATATACGAAGACACCTTCATTGTTGGTTAAGGAAATATTTGATTATTTATAATACTACAGGGACCAATTAAATTAATTTTAATAAATTATAGGCAGTTGTAATTACTCTTTTAAAGGTCCTCTCATTTTCTATCGCAAGCCCAAGGAATACCGAGGTTATATTTAGGAATGCGATACAGTTATAGTTGAATACCGAGGTTATATTTAGGAATGCGATCAGTTATAGTTGAAAGTATTTTTTATTTAAAATATATAAAAGGTATTTTTTATTTAAAAATATATAAAAAAATTATTTATTTTAATTTGTTAAAAATTATTTTTAATATCAACACATTAAAACAATTTAAATAATATAAAAAATAATAATTTTAAGTAAAATAAATTTAAATTTTTGAGAAATACAATTTCAACTAATATTCAAAGCTAAATATTAAATTAAGATTAACGTGTGTCAATAAAAAAATAATTTGACATGTATTATGATTTAATAAATTACTTTATCTTATACCAATATTTTTATAAAATTAAAATTATTTATGTAAACAAGACTCAACTACTACAAATAATAGTCATCCTCGTATATTTAGATTCCTATAATATATCATTTTTCTTCCAAGGTTTTATCATTTTTATTTTCTTTATTGCTTTCTTCACTATTTTTCTTTATTTCTTAAGCATTTAAGTTTCCAACAAACATATTCTTCTTTAGAAGTCTTTTGTTTTATTTATATGGTATTGCTTTTAGAAAAGATTACCATTACTAAAAACAGGGCTATTAACATTTGAATTTAGTAACAGAATTATCCATTGCTAAATTCAGTAACAGATTGGCAATGGATTAAACATATATTTTTTTTTTAATAATAGTAACATGCTTTAGCAACAGAAAATTCATTGCTAAAAACAACATAAAGTTTGCAACGGATAATTTGTTGCTTCTTCTTTAGAAGTCTTTTGTTTTATTTAGATGGTATTGCTTTTAGAAAAGATTATCATTTCTAAAAACAGGGCTATTAACATCTGAATTTAATAAAAGAATTATCCATTGCTAAATTCAGTAACAAATTGGCAATGGATTAAACATATATATATTTTTTTAATAATAGTAACATGCTTTAGTAACAGAAAATTCGTTGCTAAAAACAACATAAAATTTGCAACGGATAATTTGTTGCTAATTAAAAAAATAATTATTTAAATCTTAATATAAAACTAAAATTATAGAAACCGTTGATTATTTTTTATATGATAAAATCCCAACTGTTTAATTTCCTTTCATTTCTTTCTACACCTGTAGGACCCCCCCACCTCACACCCTTAGAAACGTAAACAAAGAACAACAAAACTAGTAGCTGAAATTTAATTAACTTCTCATTTTCTTCATTCTTAATAACATACATAGCTGTAGAAAAATCATCCTCTCATCATCAATTTGATTTTTCTTTATCCCAAACTTTTTATCTTCTTCTCACTCGTCTTTAACATCTCTAATTTTTTTTCTTCATCTTTTCTCTTTCATCTTAATAGTTTCAATCTTTCTCTGTAAACCACTAAAAATATAGACTCATTGCAACATCGCACCAGACCTATCATAATCACCAATGAACATCCTAATTTACCCCTTTTCTTTGTAAACAGGTTGGGTTTTGCACTATTTTCTTCAATAATTCAAGTAATTAATTTAGGATTTATATTTTTCTCTATTGCAATTTAACTTACACTAAAACATTTTAACCTAACTTTTCCAATCTCAGGTGTTATTCTGTCATATAGGTTTATCCCGTTCACCTATAACTCATGAACACAAGTAATAATTTTTTTTTTTTATCGATACTTTGAATAATGGTTTTATGCTATTAATTCGATAATATAAGGGTTTATGAAATGTTTTTACCATGATCTATAACCTAATTATTCATGTTTAATTAAAAATTTATGAAAACTCCCAATTTAATTTTTAGGGTTACGGTTCACAAATTGAGTAATTTTAGGCAACTGGATCAATTCTGGTAATTCATGTGTTTGGAAGAGAGTGATTGATAGAAATTATGCATCAGTTCAATTTCTTCACTTTCACTGACGTGTTTTAAGATTTTATAACTTGCTATCTTTCTGCTTCAACTTTTTAACTTGTGATGCTCTACTTCTATAAATTTTAAATGTTACAAGAGCATATGGATGCTGTTCAAATCTAGAGAGTCTAGCAACTGGTTAACATGTGATGCTCTGCTTCTATAGTAGTTCAAGTATTTTTTTTTCTTGCTATGATTTGATTGAGCATGCTTGCAAAGTTTTAGTGCTACATTTTAGTCACAGCAAAATCCAAATTACTAGGATGTGGTGGTTGCTGATTAATGTAGTTATTTTTTCAAAATATGTAATTATTAGATTTAGTTGCAAAATATGTAATTATTAGATTTAGTTGCAAAATATGTAATTATTAGATTTAGTTGCAAAATATGTAATTATTAGATTTAGTTGCAAAATATGTAATTATTAGATTTAGTTGCAAAACTTATACGCACGTATTTTCCTTGACAAAATTCAAATTTTACAATCCTATTCATATTTCTAATATCATCTTATTTTCTGGAATAATCCACCTTTTATTTTGCTTTGTGTTATGCAGGAGAAACATTAACTATTTCAGGTACCATTTGTTTAGATCACATGGTATTCATAAAGTTGTATTTATTGTGATAGACAAATTAAAAGCAGGTACCATTTGTTTAGATCATATGGTATTCATAAAGTTATATTTATTGTGATAGATTTATAATTCTGTTTTTATCTGATTTCTACTCTCACAAGTCAAGGCAGCACACCAACTTCTTAAGACTATTCCACATAGTAATGAGAGCAAGAGGGTTGATGGAATTCCTATTTTTAGCAAACAAAATTTAGATATTGCAGTAGCTACCAAAGACGGGATTTAGTGGTGTGTATTGATTCTTTTGTATCAAAATAAATAAATAAATAAATTGGGGGTTTTGATAATGCATATTTATATTTATTTTTCTTGTAGATCTTATTTTTGAATGTTCATATGAACATGATGCTAGTTATATTCAATTAAGTTTTCAGGGCATAAGACTGGTTTTTTTTCTTTCCTTATTCGATGCCAGTTTGTATATAAAAAAATTAATTGAATGATTTTCTTTCATTAAATCTGATATTAAGTTTCTTTTTGGATGGAAATTATAAGACCAAAATGAAACCTGTAGATGACTAAATAATATATCAATTAACTACAAATTCATTTTGATTGTTGCTGGGAAGTCAGTAGTTCCATACTATGAATTCTTGGTCCTGTATTGCCTTTCTATTAATTTTAATTTTGGTTAGGTAGGTTTATTTACAACTAAGTTATTTTTGCTATACTTTTTGTACCTTGTTGTTCTGCTATTTGAACTAAAAAGCATCTAATTGGAATTTTCTTTTATGCAAAGGCTCGGTTTTGTAGATAAATTATGTCCTAATCATACATATTCCTATTAAGTTATAGGTTTTAAGAGATAATAGTAAATTATAATTTAGTCTATGTATTTTTTATGATTTTATAAGTTAGTCATTATGTTTTTGAATACCATAAAATAGTTCTTTGTTATAAATTAAATTTTAGTTATTTTGAAATTTCAAAATGCATTTGTAATCTTGTTCAAGATTGAAAATTTTCAAGTTAGATCTTAGAAGAAAAAAAATTGTTATGAGAAGACAAGTGCTATAAAAATATAAAAAATTAACAGTTTAACTTGAATATTCTTTCTATTTTTCATAGTTTAACTTAGATTTGTTTTAAAGACTAGCAATGAATATAGCTTGATGGGTTTAACATATTTTTTATGTTTTTTATTTTTTCAGCAATATAAATAACTTATTGGATCACAATATAAACCAATAGAGGTGGCTAAGTCTAATTGGATTGCAATAAGAAATTCTCCACCTTGGGCCATTGATTATTGGGGCTTCGGTAAGTCTATTTTTCTTCATTTTTAGATGGTTATTTAATTATATTATGCTTAATTTGTTTGCTAGGTATGTATATTCTAATCTTTTCAATTAATTGGAACTTTGCTTTTCATTGGGATAAGATAATGTATATTTAAATTTATTTTCCTTGTAAATCTTAGTTTTAGAGGTTTATGTGAACATGATGCTGAGATTATATTCAATTAACTTTTCTGGGCATAGTATTGTTTGTTTTCTTTCTGCTTTTACACATCGCTTCTTAAAGTTTAGGAAACAACATGGTATTAATTGGTGACGTGGTCTCTAATAACAAATAAATGTATTTAAAATGAATACCTCAAGGGCATTCAATAGCTTTGTCCTTTAATATGATATATCATGAAAAGGTAAGTTAATTCATGTTTTTGGTATTTTTCTTCTTAAGAAGAATAAGAATAAGCCTTGGTCTTCTTTATCTAATTTCAAAACCATGAAGGCAATTAGAGGCCGGAATCCCATTTCAATTATTTAGTTACATAATATAAATCAATGACGAGACAATTTAGAACTTTGGATTTATTGTAAAAAATAATTAATGCTTTTTGAAACTTATACTGCATTTTTTTAGTAGTAAAACAAGCTATTGAGTAAAATCACCATGTTAAAATCATAATTCTCTAATTAAAATATAATATTATAGTGTTTATATATTAAAAAAATCTGAAATTAAATTAAATTAAATTAATAGTTTACTCTAATAATTAAAAAGGAAATGGATAAATAACAATATTGTTTAAATTTGGATTAAATTAATAAGCTTTTAGAATTCTTATATTTCAAATAAATTATTAAATCATGTAATTGAATTCAATTTTAATGCTTAAAATATATGTCAAAATGAATTCAATTAGAAAGCTTTACAATATTTATATGTTAAAGCTTGTTAATTAGTATCACTTTATTTTTGAACTCATTTAATCCTTGTCTAGAACTCCTTGATAGCCTCTTCACAACAATTTCTTGTCCATCTTATAGCTTATCCTAAAAGAAAATGTTTATGAAATACTAATTACATATAACACAAAAAGTTTCTCTCTTACATGAAGCATAACTATACTGTTTCAATAGACTACCAACAAAATCTATCAATTACTAATGTCTTATGTTAGAATTGTTGTAGAATTTTAAGGTTATTAAATAAATTTGCCAACTAAAATAGCAGTGACCTTAAATAACAGCCTAATAAATCTTAAGAACATGACCCATGAACTCTAAAAGTACTAATTTCTTGGCTATATATATGTGTGAGCTGGATAAATAATTAAAGTTTGTTTATGTGATACATCTTTTATTTTAAATTATTGTTTAAGTAATAGTTGTTAAAAAAGTATGCTTGTTTCGAAAAATACTTACTAGTGTTATCATGTTAATTAGATTAATATGAATGATCGATCATGGATGTATCATAGTCTTATGGATGGTCTCTTTCATCCTGAATACATTACAGGTGTTAGAAGATTTATCAATTTTACCTTTTTAATTGATAAAAATATACATAGGGAAAAAAAATTAGATGTCCTTGTGTGCAAAAATCAAAAGTTTTTAAAGGAAGATAATGTTTGTAAGCATCTATTGACAAAAGGTGTTTTACCTTGTTATGAAAATTGGACTGTATATAGGGAGCTTTATGTCGCGGAACCAATATTGGCTGGACCTTCATTAGTTAGAATGAGTCATGTTATAAATGATGTTTGTCTAGAAAATTCATATAGGAATCTAGTTATCGATGCAATGGGGGTTGGTGATGCATACTCTAATGATCATATGTCTAGTCCTGTGGTAGTAGAGGAACTTCCAAATCCAGAGGCAACTAATTTTTTTAAGCTTTTGAAATCTATAATGGAGCCTTTGTGGGATGAGTGTACTAAGCAATCCAAATTATCTACTTGTATACAATTGCTTAATATGAAGTTAACTTTAAATTTGACTCAAACTGCCTTTAACAAGTTTATTGATTTTACAAAAAGTTACATGCCTTATAAAGAAAATTTGGTATCTAATTTTTATGATGCCAAAAAATTTATGCAGCCACTTGGACTTGGTTATGATAAATATAATGTGTGTCCTAATCATTGTATGCTATAATATGAGATAGATGCAATGAAAATAAATTGTGATTTTTATGGAAGTTCACGATACAAACCTAGAAATCTAACTAGTAAAGGCTCCAGTAAGGCAAAGAAGCAACTTCGATACTTTGCCTTGACACCAAGGCTTCAGAGACTATTCATGTCTTCATATCATGCCAAAGATATGACATGACATCATTTTTATAAATCAGATATTGGAGTTATAGTGCACCCATTTGATGGGGAGGCATGTAAGGAGTTTAATCATGTCTACTTAATCTTTGCATCAGATGCGAGAAATATTCGGTTAGGATTATGCACTGATGGGTTTTGTCCATTTGACATGACTTCAAATACATACTCTTGTTAGCCAATAATTGTGACTGTTTATAATTTGCCTCCGTGAAAGTGCATGACTAGACCATTCATGTTTTTGACAATGATGATTCCTGGGCCAAAGAATCCGGGGAAAAAGCTTGATGTTTTCCTAAGACCTTTGATTGATGAGTTAAAGAATTTGTGGTCTGTTGGTGTTGAAATATATGATGTATACAGAAAGGAAAATTTTCAATTAAGGGCAACTTTGATGTGGACCATTAATGACTTTCCATCATATGACATGTTATCGGGGTGGAGTATTCATGGAAATCTATCTTGTTCTTATAATATGGAGCATAGCAAGGTTTTTATATTAAAAAATAGAGGGAAAACTACATTTTTTTTATTTTCATCGACGATTTCTACCCATTAACCACCCATATAGATGTCAATCTAATAAGTTTTTGAAAGAAATAATTGAAAGGCTCCCTACTTTACCTCGTCCATCTGGTTTGAAAATATTAAACGAAGTGTCCAAGTATACCGAGGAATGTAATGGAGGTTTATCATATAATGATAAAATTCTTGGCTTTGGTGTTAAACACAATTGAGTGAAGAAGAGCATTTTCTAAGAGCTTTCATATTGGCATACAAATCTAATTCATCATAATCTTGATGTCATACATATTGAGAAAAATATCTTTGATAATATTTTTTATACAGTAATGGATTGTCCTAACAGAAGCAAGGACAATTTAAAGGCTAGGTTGAATATTTAATTGTATTGTAAGAAGCCAAATTTACATTTGCAACAAGATACGATTGATCGGGTTTATAAACCTAAAGGCACTTATTGTCTACACAAGAAACAACAACAAGAAGTTTTGTCATGGATGAATGAATTATCATTTCCTGATGGTTATGCTTTAACATTTCACAATGTGTGAAAGAGGTATAATATAAGGTTTCGGGGATGAAGAGTCATGATTGTCATATCTTCATTCAAAGACTTCTTCCAACCACTCTCCGACCTTACTTACTTAGGCCACTGTGGGAGATATTAACTGAACTATCCATATTTTTTGAGATATTTGTACAATAAATTTAAATGCCCAACATATAGAGTTAATGTAGATGAATATAATTGAAATAATTTGCAAACTTGAAAGGATTTTTCCTCCATCCTTCTTTGACTCCATGGAACACTTGATGATACATCTACCTTACGAGGCAAAAGTTGGTGGACCAGTTCAATATCGATGGATGTATCCATTTGAGCATTATGTTTTCATAATATGTTAATTTTATTCCCTTTTTATTTTAAAAAATAAACTAATATTAAGAAATGATATAGGTATATGTTTTATTTGAAGAAGAAAGTTACCAATAAAGCTAAAGTTGAGGGTTCCATATGTGAGGCGTACTTGATTGATGAAATTACCAATTTTGCATCTCATTATTTTGGTGATGATGTGCAAACAATTTGGAATCGAGTTCCACGAAATGATGATGGTGTCCTTAAAAGTCTAGATGGATGTCTTTCTATTTTTTCCTATCCAAGGAAAAAATTATCCAAAATTTTTTATAGAAGACAGTTGTCACATGCTGAAATGCAAATTGTGCATAACTATGTGATATTCAATTGTCAAGAACTGAAGTCTTATTTAGAGTAAGTATGAAATATTATTTTGTACTTAATTTATAATGATTTATTATTAACTTTAACATTTTAAAATTTTAGACAATGTCGTCAAGAGTTAAGTCACAACAATCATATGCGAGTGATGTTAAAATTGAAAAATTATGCGAAGAGATCTTTCCAAATTGGTTAAAAAATAATGAAAGTATTCTAATAAAATTAATTTATATTTTATATCAATTAGTTACTTTAAAAATATTAATAATCTCTTTTAAATTATTATTTCTTATGGAGTTAACTATTATCCTAGGTGGAATACCAATCTAACAAAATTGAAAATCAACTCTTTGGACTTGCTATGGGCCCTTCAACTTCAGTGAAATGTTATAAAGGGTATTATGTAAATGGTTTTAAATTTCATACTCAACGTTATGGTCGTTTTAAAAAGACAATGAATAGTGGAGTTTGTGTGAAAGAAAGTTGCGATGATGATAATGAATATGATTATTATGGAATGCTTAAAGAATTTGTTTGGCTAAAATACTTAGGGAGTAATTGCAAGTTATTTATATTTAAATGTAATTGGTATGGTACAAAATGATGGATTAGAGTGCATCGTTCAAATGGTTTGGTTGAAATCAAGCATACATCTCGACAACACGAAAATGAAGATTTTATGTTAGCACAACAATGTCAACAAGTCTACTATATATATCCACCTGGTAATAAATCCTTTGAATGGTGAACGGTTATTAAGACAACTGCTAGAAGTCGTTATAATGTTGACATGGGTGAATTTATTGAAGATGCTAATAATATGAGATCATTTGATGTTGATCAATCAGATGAGATTTCTAAACAATATCGTGTCCTTCTTAATTAAACACTTGATGATCCAAATATACTTGTTGAATCATCTTATCATGAAGAAATCAGTCAATATGAATTGCTTTAACTTGACATATATTAGGGAAACGAAGATGAAGAGGAAGAAGAAAAAGAAAAAGAAGCTGATGATGATGATAATGATGATGATGATGATGAGGATGAAGATGATTGTTGTGGTGGTGGTGATGACGACGACGACAATATGGTTTTATATGATGATGATGATGACATGGTTAGGAGTGATAATAATAATGAGTAGCACATGTTAATTATATTTCATAGTATATGTAATGAATTATCTTTATTATATATATGGGTGATTTCATGTTATTTCCTCATATTACTTGACAATGTTTATGCTTTCAATTTTTTTTTATTATTTTATTCAAGTGTGTGTTGTGGATCACATTACATATATCATTTTCATTGATCTTTGAAACCATTTTTAACCTTTCAAGTATCAATCTTTAAATTGTGATTATGATGTTATAGTTTATTTTGTGATTTGTCTTCTTGCTGATAAATGCTAAAGCATGAATGAAAGAGTTCTTCCTATTCAATGTTTTTATTTATAGGAACAAACATTAAGGTAAGCATACTCATAATTTTGATTTCTGCTTAGTTAATTATTTAGATTTTTATTTTTATTATTGTTTGTGTTAATTGGCTTTTGACAATTTAAATTTCATGAATGATTTTTATTATTGCAAGGAATGCTTAATGAAATGGTCTTGATGTTATTTATATATTTGTTTTTGTTACAGTAATTATTTTATTTCAAGTATAATATTTTTTGAAGTGATGGCTATTAAGTGGACAATCCATGTTGATTTTGAACATCATAAACTGGATATTATTTGTAATGAAGCTGCACTTACAAAAATACATCTCAGATATTGTTTGTTTTCATTCTAGTTATGGCAGTCTTGGGAAAATATCTGTGAATTTTTTGTCCTGATAGTTTAACTATAAGCTAATTTATTGTTATGATGTATATATTCATATGATAATGTATATATTTTTTTTTCTGGTTTTTAGCATGCCTCGATGAGGATCCATATTAGATTCAAGGAGTGATAGGTCCGCTTCATCCAAATCATTTCAAACTACATCAATGCATAATAACAAAGGATCCACATTTCATTAACCTGTGTATCAGAATGAAAATGAGTATTATATGCCTACTTTGGGGAGCACACATCCTCCTCAATATGATTATAAGAGGGTTGAAGCATATTAATATTGTGAGGGCTTTCGCTTCCAAGATTTGCTTCAAACTTAAGGAGGTTTCTCTCGAGATAACCAACTTGTTTATGGAGAACATAATTCATATAGGAGTTATGAGAGAGTTGATGGTGGTGGTGGTGATGATGATGTG
>NW_011500014.1:77160-110992 GCF_000495115.2 Populus euphratica | reverse complement strand
TTGAGAAAAAGTAGATTCAATGTGCAGGGATGAACTCTTTAAAAAATTTAAGGTAAGAACCAACACTAATTGCCATATTCTATTCAATTTTGATCACTTTAATGTAGCATTACAAAAATTATCAATTGAATAGCTATAGAAGTGTGCTGGTAATTGTCTTATTATTTGTAACCATAAATTATTAACTGAATAGCAGGGACTAATTTGTGTTATAATTTTTTTTATTTCTTGTTTATTCTTTAATATCATTTAATTTCTTTAGTTATTATATCATCTTGCAAATTTTGATCAAGATAACACAATATGATTAATTATTTATATACTTTGAAATTTTGTGCACTCTTTTTACTTGGTATATATATTATTTGGTAGAAAGAATATTCCTTTCCTGAGAAAGATGAGTCGATTGTTCATAATATTTGGAAAGATAAGGCTAGGATAGCTTTGAATCAACAATTGACACGAGCTCGCAAGAAAGCCATGTCAAAAGAAAACACCATAAATATTATAGATTGCCTTGACAAAGGTCCTGCTTGGATAAAAAATGATGATTGGAATTAAATGATCAAAGATGTTTGATCCATCCCTAAATTTCAAAGGAGGTCTAAATCTACTAGGAGGAATCAATTAACCAAAACAGATGGCAAAATAAGCACTTATTCTGGAGGAACAATGTCATTTGCATCATATCGAGCTAACATGGTAAGGATTTTTTTTTTTTAATGCTTAAGATAATAAATTAAAATTTGTATATTTATCTTTTATAATATTTATTAATCTTGAAAGCAAGAGGGAGTTGGTGGAAAAGAACCTCCATGGGATGATGTCTTTTCAGCTTTGCATCAAAGTACTAAGCAGTTTGGTAGCTTCATCGACAATAAGTCTAAAAAAGAAGTTGTATGTATTTTTATTTGATTATTTCTTAATATAACTTAAGTATTATTTAACATTCAAATGAATTTATTGTTGCATGTATTTTATTTGTAGAAAAATTATAAAATGGAGATGATTTCAAAGTATGAAACTAATCGGGAAATGGAGATGATTTCAAAGATGATTTCAAAGTATGAAACTAATCGGGAAAATCATCCTTCATTTGATGGAGCAGTTTAGAGTGTGGCTTGAGGAGGAGTTACAAAGGGTAGGGTATATGGTGCACCTTGTATGCCAAAATCTATAGTTAGTACAAGCTCTTCATCACATTCCAACTCGGTGGAGTCATCATATCTCAGTTCATCGTATCAAGCATTGCAAAAAGAGATAAAGAGTAAAGAAGAGGAGATAAAAAAAATATATGATTTTATTTTTGAAATGAAACGGCAGATGGATTACATGAAAGAATATCTTGTGAATAATCTTGGATACCATGGTGAGACATCAAATATTAGCAAAGATATGCCACCACCTTTGAACCCATCAATGTCGTCACCTATGGCTCCCCAGATAATGATACCTATGGTTCCACATCTCAACCAATTTATTGACCTATATTTCGACCACTATATCTTGATCAATCTTGTGTCGATCCACAATATCATGATTTGTCTTCGCAACTAGCACTATGATTGTATCTTTTTTTTTTCGACTTAATTGTGTTTATGCAAGTTTAACTAAATTTTTATAATATGAATATTATTTTTATTCCATTTTGTATTAGTGACACAATTAGTTTTAATATTAATTTATGTTGGTTATATATATTCTTCAACTTTTAAAATATCCATAAATAATTAATTAAACAAATTAAAATTCATTTTAATAAATAAATAAAAATTAATTTATTAAAAATAATATACTCAGCAACGAATTCTTCGTTGCTGATTGTAAATAATTCATCACTCAGCAACAGACAATCTGTTGCTGATTCACAAAACTAGTAATGGATTATCTATTGCTAAAATTAGCAATAGAATAGAAAATCTGTTGTTGGTTTATAGCATTAGATTATCTGTTGCTAATTGTAAACAATGAAATTTTTGTTGCTGCGAAATCAACGGAATTATAATTGTATCTTTTGTTATTTTTTTAATTATTTTTCGACTTAATTGTGTTTAGGCAAGTTTAACTAAATTTTTATAATATGAATATTATTTTTATTCCATTTTGTATTAGTGACACAATTAGTTTTAATATTAATTTATGTTGGCTATATATATTCTTCAACTTTTAAAATATCCATAAATAATTAATTAAACAAATTAAAATTCATTTTAATAAATAAATAAAAATTAATTTATTAAAAATAATATACTCAGCAACGAATTCTTCGTTGCTGATTGTAAATAATTAATCACTCAGCAATGGACAATCTGTTGTTGATTCACAAAACTAGCAATGGATTATCTATTGCTAAAATTAGCAACATAATAGAAAATCTGTTGCTGGTTTATAGCATTAGATTATCCATTGCTAATTGTAAACAACGAAATTTTTGTTGCTGCGAAATCAACGGATAAATTCATTGCTAAAAAATCAGCAACAATAAATTTGCATCTGATATTTGTTGTTGCTGATTCTGTTACTAAATTGTTTTAGCAACGAATTTTAGGATTATATGCAACGGAGTAGTCTATTGCTAATTACAATATTTTTTAGTAGTACCCTCATTGGGCGTTTAAGGTCTAGAATTCTCATTTTATTTGTTTAGAAATAATTGTCCGCTCGTCACAAGTTCAGTTCTAAATATAAATTAATTGGTATTTAAATTTCTTTAATGTTGATATAAGAGTTTTTTAAACAGAATTGAAGAACATAACTTATAACATGACTTACTACAACAATATAGTGATGTTCAGCCAAACTATACAATATATTTGAGTTATATTTGATTAGTTGGATCATATATAGAACAAACTTTATTAATATATGCCTGGCATCACATGAACATACACACATGGGAGAATTGTAGGGAATTATACAATAATAAGCACTTCAACAGAGAGTTTAGAACAAGTATGACTCTTACAAAAATATATTTCCCAACATACCAATTGTAGTAACAAACACAACCTAACCTAACCTAAACGTGATAAGTCTCGATAAACTAGTGATAGACACACCTATATATAAACGGATCTTCATTATCTAGTTCACCACTGTAATATAGAACTACATCCGAGCAAATCTCTAATACTTCATGTAGTCCTTTATAAAAATAGAACTTCTAAGAAGATCAAACATGCAGTTAGAGGAGGCAAAAGTTAGTGACCTGTTATTTCCTTTGCATTCATCCTCCAATCGATATTATTATGATATTTACTTAGTTGCGGCAGTGCTAGAAAGTTTCTTGCTGCTACGAAGAAGAACATCACCTACACCTACACGAGGAAGCTCTACAAGCAAGATGAATGCCAAGAAGATAATGAAAAACGTAAGTGGATCAAGTCATAACAGTGATCAAAGTAGAGATAGGTTGTAGATAAATTAAGACCATCCCAATTCCATTTTTGCCTTTTTGGTTTTCAAAAAAGAAAGTAAGTTTAATGCTCATTTTCGTTCATTTCCATCATGATAATAATAGAATTTTTTGTAAATTTTAATTACATGATGTTATTTATACGTTAAAAGTATACAAAATGTTTAAATAATTTCTCATTATATATACATATATAATAGATAATATATGAATAATTATGAATAATTTCTAAGCAAATGCTATTTTGACGAATGTTCCAACTGACCAACATTGTCTATTCATATTCTAGCAACAAAGACAATGGTTAATTACAAAGTAATAAAACTAAGAAGAGCAACAACAATGCCTCATTTTTCTTAGGCAGTGTTTGGACATTTTCTTACATTTAAAAAAAAATTGTCAAACCCGGCATAGCACGGGTCAATTATCAAGTGTACGTCTACAACAAATCATAAACGATATTTTATATTTTGGTACAGATTAAAAAGGGAAAAGGAAAAAAAAAACCCTACTCAAGTTCAAATATTGGTCACCATCTCTATATGTACATGTTTATTTTTTATTATATAATTCCTATATCCATACCAGGACAATTAATAAAACTAATCACACAATTACACAAACTATACTCAGTTGGCACGATCATTTTTGTCAACAGCAGACGCGGATGCATTCGTAGGAGAAGAAAATGGCAATGAAGGTGGCACAAACATTGTCATTGAACTTGGAGCTGGCTGAGAATTTATTGAAGACGTCGTTTTGTTGAAGTAGCTTGCACATGGGTTGCCTTTTGGAGGTGATGATGAGAAGCTATTAGAAACCGGTCCCCGTTCCGACTTTGGAACTAAATTATTAACAGCGCCTAGATTTGCAACACCAGTAGCGCTACTACCAGTTCCATTGCCAATGATAGAAGTGAGAGCATCTGCTAAAGCAGATTGGAAACTTGGGTCTGCTGTAATTGCCTTGGTTGCAGCAGCTATGGTATCGGCTGACAGGGACTGCTGAGAAGTGGCAGCTGCCAGGTCATTAATCTTTTGCGTGTAGAACTGATCATAAATGTTACGCTGATCCATAGCTGGTCTTCCAATGTTTAAAGTTCCAAGTTGGTTAATCCTGTTGTTAGACTGCCCGAAGGTAGTGAGGAAACCATTGCCCCAAGGCATTGCGGTAGACGCATCAGAGGAGCCAAAGTTGAGGCTTGTTGAAGCAAATTTTTGAATGGTAGGCCGGTAGCTTGTAGTAAATCTATTGAAATGAGATGAAGTACTGGATGGGTTTGAAGTGAGGTCAAGAGTGATTGTAGGGTATGGAGATTGAGATGACAGTGAAGAGTTGTGCAAATAGAATTGCTTTGAATTTGAGTTATCGGATAGATAGTAGTTTTGTCCATGGAGGTCAATGGCGATGGTGCCGGAGTTATTGAAACCAGCAGTTCCTGCAGGGCTCGATGATGAGCCAGACAGTAACATGGAAGCAGCTGCAGAAGTTGTAGAAGCCATAGCCGTGGCAGAATTAGGAAGTGGGTGGTTGTGCGTTCCTTCATAGGTGGTGGTTAAGATGGACATATCTTCAGCACATCTTTGTACCTGAATTTAATATACAAGAAGCTACGCTTACTTAGAGTTATTGAAAAAGGGAATACATTACATACTGGTTCAGGCACTGTCAAATAAAAAATATAGCACGTTCTGTTTTAATTCTTTTTTTTCTTGTTTCTTTTTTTAGCTGAATATGATCTTACTTTTATTAAAAATGGAATGGAAGGTAGCGCATCAGGTCGTTCTTAATTTAATTTTTTTTTTAAATACCGTTCTTACTTGAGAAGGTGATTTGTGGTTACCTGTTTCCGTACTGGGCATGATGGTGCAACAGTGCAGCGATAGTATGCTCGAGGACATGGGTTCCCTTTGGCAATTTTTTGCCCATATTTTCTCCATTGGCACCCGTCATTCATCTGTATAGGCATCACTAACTTGTCATTGCAATATTATCATAACAGACTACATTGATTAAGGAACAAATTTCTCTGAGCCTCTTAGCTTTGGTGGTATACATGTGTTATATATAAGAGTCTTAGATAATATTTTAAAATATAAATATAATATATTTTTTTAATTAAAATTTTTTAGTTTAAAATTTATATAAATATATATTATTTTAACTTAAAATTTATATAGATATATATATTATTTTATATTTAATTTTTATCAAATAAATAAAAATAATATATCAAAATCATGAGCGCTAATATCATATCATAAAATTATTTTAATTTAAAAATTTAATTTCATAAATAAGGTTTTAAAATATAGTTTATATTATTATTTTTTAGTAATAAAAATATTCTTAAATTTAATTTCATAAATAAGGTTTTAAAATATAGTTTATATCATTATTTTTTAGTAATAAAAATATTCTTACAGAGAATCAATCTTCTAAATAATTAATGAATCACTAAGAAATTAATTATTTATATTGTTTTTCTATTACTTGATGAGGAAGTCTCGTTTGTTGAAAAAACATAGATAAAAGAAAAGGATTGAATATGTCAAAGCTTATAATGACGCGCGTGTGTGTGAATATATATATCGTCAATTTAAAGTTAAAGTCCGCATATTAATACTCAGTATAAACTGACCGTTGGGGTATCGCATCTAGCTCTGACAGAAACCCTAGCTTTCTTTGCAGGGTTTTGCTGGGGAACTTCATCATCTCCTCCTCGCATTGTCCTGAGAACTTTACTGGGTGGCCAAGTCTCCCCGGCTTCTTCCTTTGGCTCACCAAAACTGTTCACGGGGCTTGGATTCGGCAAAGTCTCATTCGTAGCAGATTTAGACGCTTCAAATGTACAGAGTGATCCAAGAGAGAGGCTTTCTTTAACTTGCTCATCGTGATTTTTCCCCTGGCTAGAAGTTTTATTATTCTTTCCATCCCTTTTAGGTTCACTCGAAATTCTTCCAAGGGTAAGCGACACGAGCTCGTGTTCTTCAGTTCCTTGATGATCATCGACAGTATCTGTAGATTTCCTAGTTTCTTCTTGCTGAATAATGTCATAGAATTGCACTTGAAGGGTCCGATAATCCTTCACTATACGATCCAAATGTATTTTTAGCCTTTGATTTTCTTTTCTTACTTCACCCATCTCAGCTCTTGCAGATTCAAGCTGATCATCCTGCACATGCAGATATTGAGAAAACAATCTTAATGTTAATATTGTTTCTGATGATGAAGCTACAATCTACAAGTGTGAAAACTACATTAGTGCCACCATCCATACGGACCATTATCTTATATAAAATTTAATTTAATTAAAAAATAAAAATTATAAAATTCAAATTCATAATTAATTCAGATACTAAACCAAACAATTATTTCAATTCAAAAACATAATGTCCTGAACTCTAGCTAAACCTCGAGATGAATGGCCTTTCCATACTCCATCCAGTACTTGAGAAGTAGGTATTTGGTCTTATAATGGCCACAAAAAAAGCTTTGAGAAATATTAAACTTGAGATTTCATGGATATGATGAGATTAAAGGTTCACCACCGAACCATTTTTTTATATAAAGAAATTAAAAGCTTAATTTGATTTATTTTTTTTTTTGAGAAGGAGAGAATATTAGTTCCAAATTGGGTTAAAACTCATTGACATCTATCCTCGTGAATTTAAAAGCAAGTGTGGCGATTCATTTAAATAGGATCCAAAGAAAACTGAGAGGAATAAGGAAATTTCACGCATAATTGCTTAGTTTAGATATTTTAATATTTCTAGGAATAGATTTTTTATATACATATATCAATATGATTGGCAATAAAAACGTGAAAAAACGATTCTAACCTGTTCCTTTTGGCAGGAAGATTCTTTTGCGTCAACTTCCATGCTGGTTCTTTCCTTTTTCGTCGCTCCAACCACCTGTTTAAGAATTATACTTGTGAAATAACTATTTTAGCTTAATAATTTAAATTATTAGATAAAATTTTAAAATATAATTTATATTATTTTTTAATATATTCTCTCAAGTAAAAGTCCTTTCAACTTGAAATTTATATAGATTCACACTATCTTATATTTAATTTTTATAAAATAAATAAAAATAATAAAATTCAAACTCGTGACCGTTTGATTATCAAAACTTTGATATCATATCATAAAATTATCTCAACCTAATAGTTTAAATTGTTAAATAAATTTTCAAGATATAGTTTATATTATTATTTAACACTAATTAATATAAAAGAAAACCCAAAAGGATAAAAACATAGTGTTAAAATGGGTAGGGTTTTGTCAACCCTTATTAGTTTGCAAAAATAAATAAAAAAACAATCTTTCTATTTTGAATTCAAAAGTTAAATAATGGAGTATCATAAAATTATCTCAATCTAATAGTTTAAATTGTTAAATAAATTTTCAAGATATAGTTTATATTATTATTTAACACTAATTAATATAAAAGAAAACCCAAAAGGATAAAAACATAGTGTTAAAATGGGTAGGGTTTTGTCAACCCTTATTAGTTTGCAAAAATAAATAAAAAAACAATCTTTCTATTTTGAATTCAAAAGTTAAATAATGGAGTAAATCTAATGCTTCATTTTTATTTAATCATAGAAAAAAAAATCTAGCTTCATTTATATTTAATTTATAAAAAAAAAAAGAGAGTAAACTTCTCATCACTAGACCAATCCCTTGAAGTTATATAAACAAAACTATACCACCAAGTTCATATGACTGTAAGACCAATATAGATTCTTAGGTCTCAGAATCTTACAAAATCTTCGATATATATTCCAAGAAGTCATTTTCGTGTGGTAATATATATGGAATTATGATTGGTGTGGTTATAGTTCTTGATAAGAATTGTGTCATCGAAACTTTATTAATTCATGGAAGGAGAGCCTCAGATCCAGTCAATATTTATTTATATAAATCTTAAACTTGCATTCAATACTGTAAAGGAGAGCCTCAGGAAGAGAGAGGAGGTGTCACAAAGACTATCTACTACCTGCTTGCCTGAATCTCTGTGTTGTGGTGAAGATGATCTCCGGTCATCATTTTCATGGCATCCTCTTTGACTTCCGACCTGTAGCAAACAAGAAGGGCAGCCATGAAGATCTTGGCATAAATGAAAACTATAAACTGTAAATCAAGTAGAATTTTGCATTATACAAAAAAAAAAAAGATCTGCTCTACAAAGAATTAATTAACTACCATAAAATAAATTCAATAAAACAAAGATTTTGGAATATGGTTTCTTGATTCTATATTCGATCCCTCATGTATTCTTGAAATATCTCCGTGTAGTTTTTTTTTCTACTTTCTAAAACTCGGTTGATATATATTTGATTGGGATTCATAGAACATGAACTTCACTTCACTTGTAATATTCAAAATGAGATTTTTAATTAGAACAAAGGATAAGGGGGCGGGCGAATGAATTCCAAAAGGGAAAATATGAATCACAATTAACAAAAGAACAAGCTTAATTAACCTTAGCAGCAGCAGCATCTTCTCTGCAACTACCTTCATCACCACTAGAATCAACTCTATCATCCTCCTTCAGCAAAACTTCATGACGAGGTCTTCTCATGGCATCCTCCACATCCATTTTTATCATTTCTTGTTCCTGTTTCCAACCTCTTTTCTTTTTGGCTCTCAATAACACCCCCCTTCTTATATATATTTAGAGCATGCTATATTTGACTGTTTTTTTTATATATAAAAAAGGAAAGAAAAAGAAATTCAACCCTCGATAGCCTTACAAGAAAAACACTCACATAAAAAATGTCAACCTCCAATCCAATACTACAAACAACTATTACATGCATCCTTCTATCTCCAGCCATTAAAAGTAATACAACATGTTAAGAGAGAGAGAGGGGTTAAAGCCGCAATGTTCGGGCCCCATCTACTTTGAAGTTTCCTTCGTTACAAAAGTCACGATACATTCATGGTCAAACTTTAGCTACCTCCTGTATTACCCTTTGGTGACTGCAGTTTCTATCCAAATGCGGGTATGCATGATTGTACAGTTAAGATCGAGGTCAAACATGGGCTAATGAATCGATGCTATTGGTCCAAGCATTTGACCTTCAATAGCGTATTGATATCTAAGATTCATGAAACGACAGAAAAATAAATAAAGAAAGAAAGAAAGAAACAGGGATTGGTTGATGGAGCGTGAACTCGGTACAGCCTACTTAATTAGATTCTTGCACGTTTCGTGCAATTTCAAAATTGAATGATATATAGTTTCATTTGTTAATTAATTACTCGTTGATTATTAATATTGCAATTTGTGGTCGGTCGATGATATATGATTAATTAACTAGCTAGCAGCAATGATAAATACTTTGATGATAATGAAAAGTAAAGTTTTATTATTGTATTTTTCATGTGTTTGGTGAAAAAACCAAGGGAGAATATACCAGAATAGAAATGAAGAAATGAAAGGTGAATGAATTAATATTAAATATAATTTTATTTTTATTACAGACTTGAGTATAAAGATGAGAATGAGAAGGAGTTTTTTCTTTATTTTTAATAAATAATATATTACTTCTAATATTTAAGAGTTTTTGTATTTGATATTATAGACTAAAATATAAAAGGAGGGCTCATATATATATATATATTGAAATTGACTTTTACATATATAGAAAATATAAACTATTTTTTATTGAGTTTAAAAGCATTAACAATTGATCATGTTGCGAGGATCAATCTAAGGATAGTTTGAACACCCTTTCATATGAGTTTTGGAATTAAAACGTTGACTTTGTGGTAGGTACCAAGAGCAATGAACCATAGTTCTAAAAAATAGTTGTGATTAGTAATTATTTGATTTAATATACACAACTAGAATTCTGATATAATTTATACCCCAATTGGAACAAAATAATACTAGAAAAAGCCTTGCAAACATATAAATTTTATTATCATGAGATTTATCGACCGAAATCTTATTTTAAAATTAGTTCAAATAATGGACAGAAAGTCTTCAACTTGTTTGGTTGAAAAACAAAGAAAGGCCTTCAAGAGAGTTGACTCTTTTTTCTTTTTCTTTTTCTTTTTTTTTAATATCATTGACGGAGAAGGGGAGCTCACCTCGTTTTTCTTGCCGGAGTTTTGTTTGAATTTCAAAGACTGAAAAAGCGATGCATGTTCCGGGAAGGTTATTAAGCATAATTAAGTCCAAAATCTTGAGCTTGATATTCTTTGTTTTGATAGAGTCAAAGTTTGTGTGGAAATTAATATGGTAAACGAAAGAGACTAGTAAACAAAACCCTATCTCTTTATATCATTAATTATTATTTATAATGGAAAAGATCCTGGCTAGCTAAACAATGTCTGGATGTTAGAACATTAATGG
The DNA here is from genome assembly GCF_000495115.2 of Populus euphratica. Lineage (NCBI taxonomy): Eukaryota > Viridiplantae > Streptophyta > Magnoliopsida > Malpighiales > Salicaceae > Populus > Populus euphratica. The sequence goes on along the minus strand of NW_011500014.1, from coordinate 100,203 downwards.
ATTTCACTGTCTCTAGGTTTTAATCAAAGGTCACAAGTTGGAAAGGTGCAAGACGTTGTTGTTGGTTTCTCTCTGTCTATTTTTTTTTTGTTTGTTTTTAATGTGCCTATTTTAAATCTTATAATAAAAAATAGCATGGCAATCCCTATGTTTTTTTGTTGGTTTTTTAATTTTTTTTATTACAAGTCGATCGATATATATGAGTAGCTAGTTGGTAATGTTACGAGGGAGGAAAAACTATATTTAATGCCCATCATAACAAAAATGAAAAGCTAACCTGGACACCTCTTTTTCCAGAGGATGTATAAAAGTTCAATCCTAGTAGTTGTCTCTCTGAAGCTGAACTTTTTTTTTCCCATAAGAAATGATATTTAGTTGTTCAAGTATATTTAAAATAAAAAAAAACATACAACCTAGGTTATAAATCCAATTGAATTGAATAAGCTGGCTTTATTTTAATTAGAAAAAAATAATAATAGATAAATCAAATTTAAATTAGAATAACTTGGGGAAAAATACTTTAAAAACACAAACAAACAATATATCTCAATTTACAACCCATTAGATACAGAAGAATGATATTGAATAAAAAAACGAATCATTAAAAATTGAGTTTGGTTAACCTGAATTAGCATGATAAACTTATAATCTCGATAATTAGAGTCAAGCCAACATGAGATATCTTGTCAAATCTGCTGACCAAATCATAAGATTGAAATAACTTGATAAAACATAAAAAAAATTATAAAGCTTTTATTTTAAAAAAACTCATGTTAACTTTTTAAACACGTAACTTGAGTCATTAAACCTGAAACACTGTATCTAGAAAAAAATCATAAAGTTCAATTTTTAATTAATCAAATATTAAAAAAAATTCAATTATATGAAATAATTTTAAAAAATAGCAATTAAAAGAATAAAAATCAAAATTGAAATAAAAAATAAATTTTATATTATTGAAGGGTGAAACTGAACACAAAAATCAATTTAGCAAAAGAACCCAACAAAATCAAAAGAATAAGAATTAAAATTTAAATAAAAATAAAAATAAATTTTTGATTGAAGGTTAAAATTAAAAAGAATAATAACTTTTATAAAAGGGATAAGAAAAAAAAAAGAAATCAAAATAATAAGAAGCAAATTGAAAAATATAATTCCATCAATTTGGATTCCATGATGAAATTAAAAACCAATAAATTTTTTACAAAAGGGTCAAACAACAAAATTAAAAATCAAAAGAAAAAAGACCAAATTGAAAAATATAATATTTGATAAATTGGGATTGAATTATGAAATTAAATAAAAACTTCTACAAAAGAGGCAAGAACAAAAAATAAAAATCAAAAGTATAAAAACTGAAATTGAAATACAGACAATAAAGATGGCCAAACTATAATTTTTTAGGAGAAGAGTGAAAAACAATAGGTCCATCTATGACAAATCATATCACCAATGTCAACATGCGTCGCTTTATAAGGAAAAATACATGATTATACTTCAAACATGATAGAAGGATATTTTTTTTATGCTAGAAGGAGTTGTACACACTACCTAAAGTGTACGCATGCCTCTTATATATCTTCTAGTGTCGTACACGTGCATATTCTTTTTTGTTTATATATATATATATATATATATATATATATATAGCCAAATATGAAATTGCTCTTGAGATAATATGGTAATAATGAAAAAGCCATTGTGAAACGATGAAAAAACCCTTTGATTCTAATATTAAAATTTTTCCTAATCATGTTGATTGTTGTGTTTTCCTCCCCCCTTAATTGGATAAACAATAATGATTGTGTGGTTTTTAAAAAGCTTGGTTTTTCCTCATACATTAGCTAAAATAAGATTTATGTAGCTCTTTTGATATTAAAATAATATTATTTGTTATTATAAACTGATTTAGTAGCCTTTTCTTTGTTAAAAACAACTTTATTAGCTTTTTTAGATTTTTTTTATTGTAATAATTTTATATGGTCTTCTTTCTTTAAGCTTCACAACCAAAATGAGTTCCCACTAGACTTCTTCAAACTTCTTATAAGAGTCCAAATCAATCGTTAAATGAGTTTTTGAGATATCATTTAGATAACAATTAGGTAATTCCCTTAAGTAGTTTTGTTTTGCTAGCTATTTATATTAAAATCTTCTTATAATAAACAACATCATCTATAGTGATATACATGTCTTGGTGTTTTATTCATATAAACCTTTTCCCAATGTTTCATTATATCTCTGTCAGAATGAATTTAATGCATTTTTGCTCTATATAATTGCAGTGTACTTGAATTTAAAAGTTTTAAAATAAAAAACATAGATTTTTATAGATTTTTATATACTAGTTTGAATCCTGGACTATATTAGTTAAGTCATCCAATGTTATTTTTGGTTTTGTTACATAAAAGTGTTCTTAACAATGAGTTTCTATCTTTTTACAACTATTGATATAATTAGATAATAGCATAGAGAATTAGTGAAAAGTTATTTAAGTCAGTAATGAACTAAATAAAAGGATTTGTTGCACAATCACCATATTAGTCATTGAATTTAGGAATGTACTCCTCTGTAGATTGTTTTTTCTTTTTATAGCTACATGAATAATCAATTTTTATGCCTTTAGAAATTGTATGCAACCTATCAACTCATTATGAATATGAATATGAATGATTATATATGCAAGTTTAATTATTTATCTAATTTCTATCCCTTTTTTCCTAAAATATTAGGATAGTTAAACTTTGTCTATATTTTTTTTAGCTTGTTGATAGACAGTAGAGGTTTGTTGTGCAAGAGAATTAAAATTTTTTATTACAAAACAACCTATGAAGTTTTAATTTCCTTAAGTTGTTATGATTTGTAATATGGATTACTAAGCCTTATAATTGACCTATGGTTACCTATATATTTATGAGGCATCGGTATATCAATGGCGACTATGACTCGGCTTGGTTATGATTACTATATCAATACATGTGATAAGAATATTTGCTATATTAAATTCTTTCTCCCTAAAAATCTCAGATGTTCTCAAACCACACATTTACCTATAGTCTCATTTGTATTTTGAAAAATAAATTCCTTTTAAAAAGTGAATTTCATAGCAAATGGTTTTGAAAAATTAATTACTTTTACTATTTGGTTGCATCACAATACAAAATAGCATACAACTATTTTTGCCATAGAAAATAGGTCACTTAAAAAAATAGTTATATTTTTTTAAAATAAAAAATTTTCAAAATTAGTATTGAACATTTCTTGGTGATAATTATTATGTATTAAAAATAACTTAGTTTTCTATATGGCAAGCTATTTTTTTAATAAAATTTATATGATTTAAGTTGTACATATTGTGTATGATAATGTTTTAATATATATATATATATAAAGAATATTAAAGTGGGAGAATGCTTTCCTTTTTCATTAAGAAAAAATTTCCTTTATTAAAGTTTTTTTTAAAGAAAATAAATTTAGCTGACTAATTTTTCAAAATACAACCAAATACATAAAACATAGCAAAATATTAAAAAAAAAAATATATTTCAACAAACAATTAAGAAGAAATCTATTTTTCCTTTCAGTTTTATTGTTCATTGTCTCACAAATCACTTTAGATTCACATGATGACTTATAATTTTTTTTTATCCTTTAATTTTTTTAATATTTTTTTTTAATTTATTCATTTGATATTATATTTATTATGGATTGAACTTCATAATTTATTTTCATTTAATTTTATAGGGCTAGTGTGGTCTAAAAAAGTCCAAACTTTAGGTTGGTGCTCAATTTAAAAGAAAAATTAATTTTATTGTTCCAGGAGATTAAGAGTTAAGGAATCAAAATAAGAAGAACAAAAAGGAAATGACAGCCTTTTTTAGATAAAAAATTGTGTTAACATTTTTCAACTATAGGATTTATCCAAAAATCATTTTTGATCCTTTTAATTTGACAATTATATGTTTTTATCATTATCTATAAATAAAGGAGCAAAGTAAGAAACAAAAGGAGTAAAACTAGATAGAGAAATTTTTGAAATAAAAAGAAAAGAAAATGAGAGTTTGAGATAAAAAAAAAAAGTGAAACTAGTCTAAGCTAGAAGACAGGAGAAGAAAAAAGAAAATATAAGAGAAACAAACCATAAATCTAAAAAAAAAACAGAGAGAGAGAAAAGAGATTTGGGTTGAGAAAGGAGATTTCTTAACCAACTAGTAGTAGAGGGGAAAGAAGAAATAAATAAATAAAAATTAAAAAGAAAAGAAAGAGAATTTAAAAAGAAAACCACACCACTATCAATATGCCATTACCTTTATTGTCACAACAACATAAGGTAAGCCAAATCATTTTTCCTTCTTTTTTTTTTTTTTAAGTTATATATGGTTTACTACTCACAAATACAAATAATTTACATATTATTATTCATGCATGGCCACTATACATCCATGTATTTTTATTTGCTTTGTATTGATATTATTTATATTTTATAAAATTATATCTTTTTTTAGCATATGTTCATGTAAATATTTATTTTTTAAAAGAAACAAAAAACAACATTAACAAATGTTTATATTTATATATATATATATATATATATATATCTTGGATTTTAATAGCTAGGTCAATGTGCCTCATTTTAGGGACGGTATAGATCTAGTATGATAGTTTTAACCTTAAAATAAGTTTAATAATGAGTCAAGAAGTTTTCATCAAACTTTTATTAGGTTTAAATTTGTGGTTTAATAATTAGATTGACATGTCTCATTGTTTTAGAGATTGACATAAATTTAATGTGATATTTGTAAATCAAATACGAGGTTAATAATAAATCCATGAGTATTCTCAAAATAGAAACTAATGTTGGATTATCATAGTATTTTTGTTAAAAAATATAATACTATTAAAAAATATCAAATATTTTTAAATAAATAAATAAATTAATTAAAAAATAATTGAATTGTTAGACTTCTAATTTTGGACCGAATACTAACTTAAAGAACTTCCATAAATAATAAATGACAAGAAAATAAGCTTAAAAAATACTCTAGATAGTTAATAGCATGTGTAAAATAAATTTTAAAAAATAAATAATAAGTATAAATTTTTATTAAAAATATAATAAAAATAATGTTTGTCTTTTTTTTTTAATATAACTAATCCCTTAGTTATATCTCTCGAGCCACTTCGTTTATTATTATTATTAATAATCTCAGTCTCGTTAGAGAAGTGGGTGTTGACATCAGTATCCATGTTCCCCTTTCATTTTGGATATTATATTTTTATGTTGAGCGCGACAATATTTATTGCATATATAAACCTTAAATTATTTTATTAGACTCATGTTTTAGATTTCGGTTTCATGCCTAGATTTTATTTGGTATATAAAAATTTTGACCACTGATCTAGTACGGCGTCGCACCAACGACTGATCTAGTGCAGCCTAAGACTACACAAGAGGCAAATACGTGTTCCGGTCAAAACAAGCTTTGAATTTACTTATCGGAAGGAGAGTATATCCGGGTATTTTTGCCTTTTACTTCTAACACATCGTCATTGTTTGTATTGTTATCCTCGTTCTTGTTCGCGGCTCTCTCCTTGAATAGGGTGGTTGTGTTGAAGTAGGATGTCTGAGTTAGGATCCACCACCGTTAAAAGGGCAAACCCCAATTCACGTCCTCCAATTATATTTATTTTCCTCATCAGTCCTCACACTACCACTCTTTCAATTGGATCCCCCATCTTTACATCTTTCCTCGTTCAGATCCTTCTGCAATTTCTTAAAAGTAATTGGAGACAACATACTTGGTAGTCATTTTTTAACTTCTCTCAACTCTTAGGTAAGAAAATACCCAATTATAGCAATAATTTTTATACTATACTATGATATGATTACCCATGCGCTAAATATAAGAAAAAACCATGAAGGTGAATTTTGGCATTTAAGAAGAATAGAAATACTGAGATTAATCACTTATTAAAAACCAAAATATTCTGAGGATTTTCTGGTAATTCATTTGATATTAGATATGAAAGAGTAAAATACCATTTCTTTTGGACAAAAACAGAAAATTAGTTTGAGTAAGGAAAACAAGCACTTGCAATGTTTAACGTTAATTCCAATTATTTTAACAGAAGGATGTAATTAGAGAAAAGCCATACAGAAGGGGATCTAATTGATAAAGTAAAAACGTCAGAGGACTCAGTAGAATAACTATGAATAATTGGGGACTAATCTAATCTTTCCAGAAAAAAACAAAGAAAGTGGCATTAGAAAGTGACAGGCAGAGCGGCTATAAAAGTTCCAGATTACCACACACACACATAAAAAAAAAAAAAAAAAAATTTATAAAAGCAAAAGCCGTAACAAGGCGTTGAGAGAAGACGGAAGCCCAGGATGATGTATGGATTCCTAGTATGCAGAGCATCCCAAAAGGCTACAAGAAATTGGCTTAGCTCATTCAATCTCTCAAGGTGCCCTTTGTTTTGTTTTTGAATTGAGGATTTTGTAACAATTGTTTAAATGAAGGGGGAATCTGTTGTTGCAGATCTGTTCATTCGTTACCTTTTGCAACAGTAGATGCTGAAGGTATTTCTGGCTCTCAACCTGCTAAAGTACACAACTTGGGTACGTACTAGCTAAAATAGATACTCTAGTTTTGGAGGAAATGATGATTGAAGAATGAATGAAAATGTTTTTTTTGGTATAATAGTGCAGGGTAAATGGATAGGATCTTCAACCTGGAATACAATTGTGGATCCTTTAAATGGAGAACCATTCATTAAAATTGCTGAGGTAGATGAAACTGGAACTCAGGTATGTGTGCGTGTGTGTGTCACAAACATCCTTTTAATATGTTTGGCCTTCATTTCTACTGAACTGTTGGGATAATTATTATGCAGCCATTTGTAGAGAGTTTGTCGAAGTGTCCCAAGCATGGACTGCACAATCCCTTTAAATCACCAGAGAGGTTTTTTCTATGTATTGTTGATAGACTATATCATGATTGTTGGAAATGGAAACTTGATGACCATTTTTGGCAGGTATCTTTTATATGGAGACATAACTGCCAAGGCAGCCCGCATGCTTTCGGTTCCAAAGGTTAATTGTTCTGAGTCAAAGAATGATGTCTTCATTCCTCTTTTTAATGCTTTTCAATTGGAAATTCTATTACTGATTCTTTTTTTGTTTAATTTTGTTTGTCAATGTTGATGTAATCCCTTTTGTGATTATTTCAGGTTTCTGATTTCTTCACCAGGTTAATTCAAAGGGTTGCTCCTAAAAGTTACCAGCAAGCTCTTGGTGAAGTGCAAGTTACTCAAAAATTTCTGGAGAATTTCTCAGGTGATCAGGTAAGTTAAGACAAACCTTTTTAAACAACAATTGCCTCAGAAAGGTAAATTCCTGCTGAATGGCATATTGGTATTGAATTACCTAGAATATGATTTATTATGCTCTGTTTCCCATTTGAGATGAATGGGTGTGGTATTGATCATTCTATTTTAGAATTTTTTCTGCATGCATAACTCCCTCTCCTGCACTCTACGGCTAATAACAATTTCACATTTTCTTGATTCAAATGGTCCATTTATAAGATATTTTCTATCCTTCATGTTCTTTTTCTTTTTTGAAGATATTATTTGCAATGTTTTCCTGACTTTCCTTCAAAAACATTTCTCTGCATGTCACAGGTTCGTTTCCTGGCAAGGTCTTTTGCAGTGCCAGGAAATCATCTTGGACAGCAAAGTCATGGTTTCCGGTGGCCTTACGGTCCTGTAAGTACTTCATGTGCCATATTTTTCAGTTAATAATATCAATTTGGAGATCAATAAGCGATCAAATTATTTCTCAACCAGTTTATTCCATCTGATCTTTAGTCTAGCTTAAGTTACTCAATATGCAATCATTTAATGAATGCAAAAATTTATTAGAGAGCAGTTGGATATTTTTTATTTTCTTTTTTTTTTAAATGCACAGTTCACCATTCACATGTATGAAATAATTTGTATGCAGGTTGCAATTATTACTCCGTTCAACTTCCCACTAGAGATTCCTGTACTTCAGTTGATGGGTGCGTTATATATGGGCAACAAACCCATTCTTAAAGTTGATAGCAAGGTATGATAGTTGAAGATATACAATTGTTGTTTTGTTTCCACTTTCCATTTTTAAGTATTTTTATGCGGATTATGACTTCATGACCTGATACCTTTCTTAGGTGTGCATTGTTATGGAGCAAATGATACGCCTACTCCATCACTGTGGAATGCCTTCTAGTGATGTTGACTTCATAAATTCTGATGGGAAGACAATGAACAAGCTTTTGTTGGAGGTTGGTTCTATAGGACATGACCGGTTTTTTTCTTCTTCTTTGAACAGTTACTGTTAATATCGTCCAAGACATTTTTGATGTAGCATAATGCACTTTCTTTTACTTTGTTTAGTTCATATATTTTTGTTACTCTTAATATCATCCATGACATTTTTGATGTAGCATAATGCACTTTCTTTTACTTTGTTTAGTTCATATATTTTTGTTACTCTTAATATCATCCATGACATTTTTGATGTAGCATAATGCACTTTCTTTTACTTAGTTTAGTTCATATATTTTTGTTTAACCTATCAGGTCCGACTTATCTGGTGAAATTGTTCTATGCTGTGGTGAAATTGCATTTCTATTCTTCCCTCCTGTGTTATATCATAATTAAATATAGTTTTCATTACTAAACTGGAAATTGGAAGAGTTTCTTGAAGCCAAAGTTTTGGTCTGTATCTTATTCTATGATTCTTTATTGTGGAATCAAGGCAATGGAAGTGTGGTGGAGGCACAAATGTACATGATGATAGTTTTATCAGACATTGTGCAATAACAGATGATGATAGATATTTGTGGATCTGTCCTGGTGATTAAAATTTTCACAATAACGAATTCAGGAAAAATCTCAATTTTTTTAATAGGTGTCTCTATGTAACTCTTATAGGCAAATCCACAAATGACCCTCTTCACCGGTAGCTCAAAAGTTGCAGAAAAGTTGGCTGTTGACTTGAAGGGTCGGATTAAATTGGAAGATGCTGGATTTGACTGGAAAATTTTAGGACCAGATGTTGATGAGGTATCTGTAGTTTCTTGCAAATATTATTTACTTTCAACAATAATTTTTTTTTGTGGATCAAGGCTGATTTCAAATCATCTCTTTCGGTTTCTGATTGGCAGGTAGATTACATTGCTTGGGTTTGTGACCAGGATGCATATGCATGCAGCGGTCAGAAGTGCTCTGCACAGTCAATTCTATTCATGCATGAGGTTAGCTGCTTTAGGTTTCTATGTTTGGTCTAGTACGCTACTCGTTTGTATCATGATGGCTGAGTTATTATAAGTAAATCTACCTTTTACCGTTTGTGTAGCTTTGCTGCCACTATCTTATTTCAGTACTTTTGACATTTGGTTCTTTTCTTTTCTTTCTATTAATATGCATGTGCACTGGTGTAGAACTGGTCTGCTACTTCACTCATATCCAAAATGAAGGATCTCGCAGAAAGAAGGAAATTAGAGGATCTAACTATTGGCCCTGTTCTCACTGTAAGTATGAATGTTATTTATAGAATGGTGTTAGGTTCGTATATGGTTTCTTCTTTCCATACTTTTCATCAGTTAGCCAAAATTATTTAATAACTGAGTTATAGCTTGTTGATCGTACTCATAATATCATGAGTCAATATGCTAACTGCAGGTTTTTCTGTTCACTTTTTGCAGTTAACAACTGAAGCAATGCTAGACCATATGAATAAATTACTTCAGATTCCAGGTTCGAAGCTCCTTTTTGGTGGAAAACCTCTGGAGAATCATTCCATTCCTTCCATATATGGCGCTCTCAAACCTACAGCTGTTTATGTTCCTCTTGAAGAAATTTTGAGGGCCAAAAATTATGAGCTCGTAACAAGAGAAATTTTTGGACCATTCCAGGTAAACGGAGAATTCTTTTTTCATTTTTCATGCTTTTCTAGCTTTATTGTACCTCTTACTAAATATTTCTCTTGAGGGCAATTTCTCGTAGCAAAGATGGAGAAGTGTGCTGATGAAACCGATCAAGCCTTCTAATTGAAATTTGTTTTCAAAGTTTTACCATAAGGTTAATATTATTCTATGACCTGTAAGTTGGTGATAAGGGGTACAGATGAAACTGGTAGCGAGATAATTTAAATTGTGGTAATTTGTATATCTTATTTAGTTGAGAGGAAACAGCCTATGACTTTTATGGGGAACTACCAGGAAATAGGACATGGATTATCTGCTGGTCAACTCTAAGCCATCTTTTACAGACAAAAATACGGGATTAATATAACTATAAAATGTAAAATGACTGGGTGGAAAATTGTGGTTTACTGCCTGTGCCATATGGTTTGAAAATAGCCTGACTTTTATGGGGAACTACTGCCAGGTTACTTGTGCTTGCCTAAGGATCCTGTGATATGTGTACTTCATGTAACTTTTAAATAACAAACCAGGGTTTGGAAAACTATTGTTCATACCTGTTCCTTATGAAGGTATATTATGAGTGACTTGATATTTAAAAGGTTTTGTATTCACCCACATGCAATCCAATGTTGTGGTTCCCAGGAAGCATGGATATAGCGAAGGGATACAAATATGATCAGTACAGAAGTGACATTTACTTTCATGAGTTTAAGATATGATATGGCAAGGAGTCGGATAACTGATAAAAACATTTATTTCTTGTCATTGTGCATGGAATTTGGCATTTTGTTTCTGAATTATTAAATATATCGATGTTGCTATTGATATTAGCTTAACTTCAATAAGTATTATGCATCTGCCAATTTCTTTCCATTACATATTTGAAGTATTCGATGCACATCAGGTAGTGTATCTATGCATCTAATATGGAGAGATATTACTAGAGAAATATCTGTGCTCTTCATGCTACTGAGATACGACATTGTAGTAGAGAAATATCTGTGCGCTTCTTGCTACTGAGATATGACACTTGATTTTCTTCTCTAGTAATATGTGAATGTGTATTTTTACAACAAGAAGATAAGTGCTATCAACATGGTGGATCCATTTCTATTTGATTCCAGGTTATTACTGAATACAAGAAAGATCAACTCCCAATGGTTTTGGATGCTTTGGTGAGAATGCATGCTCATTTAACGGCTGCTGTAGTTTCAAATGATGTTCTGTTTCTTCAGGCAAGACTCGAAAACATATTTGCCTCACACTCCACCGCACTCCCAATAGTGAATTTACTATTGAGGGTTTAATGTTTCCCTAAATGATAAATCTAATTACTCACTTTCAGTTGGTTTATTGACTACATGTATATCCAGGAAGTTATTGGCAAAACGGTGAATGGGACTACTTATGCTGGATTAAGAGCAAGAACAACTGGAGCTCCACAGAATCATTGGTAGGATATCGAATCAGAGTAGTTTTGTTGTTCAAGTAAGCTGAACTGCTTATAAATGTCAAAAACACATTTACGTGTGGCAGGTTTGGACCGGCTGGAGACCCGAGAGGTGCCGGGATTGGCACCCCAGAAGCAATAAAACTTGTTTGGTCTTGCCATAGAGAAGTGATATATGATTTTGGTCCTCTTCCAAAGCTTTGGGAAATTCCACCGAGTACTTAAGGAGTTGTTTTGACTAGAAAGAAAGGCTGCAATATTTGATTGCATACAGAAAATTATTGCATATATCCTTGAACCAATAAGAATTTTCTCTGGTCTTGAAATAAAGTGAAATTTTGTTACAAGTTAAAGAAAACATTGTTTAGACCGTTAAATCATAGGCTACATAACAAATAATATTTATGGGTCTAAAAATTATTTGTGCTTTGGATCAAAAATAATATTTTATATTTAAAAATTATTTTACAATGAGCTCAAATAAATTCAAACTCAACCTCTAGATTTAGGATTAAAGATACGAAGCTTGAAGCCTAAAAGCTTTTGGGGCCTAAGGCTTGAGACTTGAGGTTTTAGGTTTGAACCTAGGGCATGAAGTCTAACATTTGGAATTTAAGATTTGAGTTTTGAAGTTTGGAATTTAAAGCTTGAGTTTAAAGTTTGCTTTGTTGAGATTATTAATTTTTGTATATTATTAATTGGTTGAATAAAAAACTTCAAATTGAAGTTGTTTTTTTTCCACAATTATTGATATGATGGGTTTTGAAATATTTTTTTTGTAATGCTTATAACTCTTGTAAATCAAATCTCCTATAACAATAAAGATTTTAATATATAAGTTAGTAAATTATAGTAGGAAAATAATGTATAAAAAGGAAACATAGAATATGTGTTGTGATTATTGTGTATGGTATTGTATTATAGTTTGTGTGATGATACTTGGTGATTTGAGGTATTTAAACACCTTAAATCACATAAAATTGTATTATGGAGAGTAGAGTTTCAGTCATGTTATGTAGGATTTAGCCATGGAGAAAAATTGTTTGCAAGATTTAGCCATGAAGAAAAATTGTCTTTACGTACCTATTGAACAGGGTAGGTGTCATACAAGTAGTAGGTGAAAAAGTTTGGCACCGATAATGATAATTATGCATCTATACTAACAAAGTGTAAAGTGAAGAAATAAGTTTGCGCCTTGTAAAAAGATTAGAGGGTTAAAGCAAGACAAATACAAGTATGATAATGTTTTCTTCTCTTTCGTATTAGGTTTGCTTGGGCTATACTTAGGGGATTGATTGGACTATTTTTTCTCTTTCTTTCTTTTTTCATTTTTTTTTATTGGTTGAGTTTTCATTGGGTTTGATTTGACTAAATTTTAGTGCTGAGTCGAAGAGTTATTGGAGAATCATGAACTTAAATGAAAAAAAAAAGGTGTGTTAGTGTGTTAGCATGTAAAGAAGGTTATCGCCAATTGGTGGGGTATGGCTTTGTCTTAGCTCTAATAATAGTCTTTCTTGATATTGTTGAAATCATCTCAGCAAACTCCTTTTAATGATATGATGCATACATATAGCAAAGTTATAATGACACTCTACAAGCCTATTCTTTCTTTATTTTTCTCTTTTCTCTCTCTCTCTCTCTCTCTATTATCTCCTCAATTTTCACACTTGAATTCATTTGTTTCCTTATTACATGCTAGCCTTATCTTTTAATTTTTTTTTTTTTGAGCTCAGCTAGGCCAAGAGAGGGCTTTGTTGGGCAAAAACTTAGACTTGGTTAAACTCTTTTTTTTTCTTTCTTTCTTCTTTTTTCTTTTTTATTTTATATATAGTTAGGCATGTTTGGGTCTAATTAGGCTTTTTCTCACTCCCCTTTTCTTTCTTCCTTTCTTCTTTTTTATTTTGTGTTTGATTGGGCCTTTACCATCAATTGGCCATCTAGTCTTTGAGAATGCTTGCAGAGGATTTTTCTTATATCGAAATTAAAAGTATGTCCAATGGATAATTACGATGATTTTTCATAAAGGCTATTTATATGGTTAATTTTTTTTTATTATGAATGTTATTTTAGGGAGATCATTATATAAAGATATGGGCACTTTATTTAAAGATAAAGAGATTTCATTATAGAAATGGAGATTTCGTTGGAGGCATGAAGATTTTGTTTAGAGATATAATTGAAGACAAAAAAAAACTTTATATAAAGATTTCATTTACAGATATGAAGGTAATTAGTACCTTAAGAAAAACACATAAAGATAACCAGAGAGATGATATTGCTTTTTTTTTATATATAAAAAAGTTCAAAATATTTTTTCAGGTTAGTAAAGGTATAATTCTTGGAAATTATACGATATCAAGTAACATAATATAGGATACAATGGCCCTTTTATTTTTGTTGAAGTTGTATTTTCTTCCTTATAAACTATTAGAGGTAACCATTGATGATCAATTTTTATATTTTTTTAGAGTATAACAATTCTCAATATCATGCCTATTATTGTAATGAAAGAGAAAATGTATTGGGGGTCTTGTGTGTTTGCATTACTCTTTATAAGAGGGAGATATTGTAAAAATTATTTTTCCTTGATGAAAATCATTATCTCAGTATCTATGGTGGTCAAAGGTATGACCATGAGTTCAAGAAATGTTAGTCAATCATAAATGAAGTCTTTTAAGTTCCTTTTGGATGCTTTAAGGTTGCTATGCGATTTTGCTCTTTATTTTTAGAATGATGTCTTTCCCTGTCACACCTATTTTCTCTATGCAAATATGACTTTTCATTGCTTGTTTAACTTTCAAAAGAGTTTAGTTGAGAAGCGTGTACTTAATAGTTGCCTTCATTTTCATAAAGAATAGTTGTACACCTAGTTAATCAAAACTTCAATGGCAACAAGTTCATGAAGACTCTTCATATTAAACATTTCTTTGTTAAATTTTTTAAGATATGCCACCGTGCTTTCATCTTCTTGTTTTGTGATGATAAAGAGATTTGTTATGCTTATTTTGACTAGTATACTTGTGTTTAAGTAAGATATGATTTTAGCTTATAAATCATAAAATTAAGGACATAATCAGGCTTTAAGTTATAGTACCATGCTTGAGCAAACCCATAAAGTATCAATGAAAAGATTTTGTACGTAGCACCATTAATTTGTATTACAAGTTTCGAGCTACTTCATTCATTTTGTATGTGTTCTTTTGAGTCTAAGTCCATCATGGTTGTCTAAATTTACCTTATTGAATATGCAATTCTTGGAGAGATGGATATACAATACTCAATTTTAAAGTGGAGAATCTCTCATTTAGTAGGGGCAACATTCGTTTTTAGAAGCTCATTTCATAACTAGGTATTGAGGTCTTTTATGAAGTAGTATATAAGTGAGAATCAAAGGAAGGTCAATGGTGATAACCATTTTTATGATTGGAACTTGCTGATGTTCTTCTTTTAGATCTTTAAAGTTCATGCCTAAAGTGTGTAGTTTGAGAATGTTTATTTATGGTCATAATAGTCATAATAGCTTCTTTGTAGGATTAGAATACAAGTGTTCTCATATCCGTTTTTCTATATGTTGCTTTACCCTATTCCTTTAAAAAGCTAGGTTATCTAGGTGGTGCATGAAGTGAAACTAAGTATTATGTCACTATATTTTCTTCTTCTTTATTTTATGTCCTCTGGGCCTTTAACATCATTACCTTTTCCCAATTCATCTCAACAAAACTCAACATTACACATTAAAATATATTTTGGTGAACAAATTATTTTGAATTAAAAAGGTTGAAATAACATAAAACTAGTTTTGTTGCTTTACTTTGGATATGAATTGAAGTTATAAATAATGCCAGTTTTTTTTTTTGATAAATTTTAGTTGCAATCTTATAATATACAAACAAGACTCGTTTAAAACTTAATGTCATTACTCAATTCTAGGTTATTCCTTAAAATCATTTAAAATAATAATAATAATAATAAAGGCTAGTAACGTGGAGAAAGCAAACCAAGAAATCAAACTGTAATTTTGAAAATTCAAGGTCTAATTATACCTCATTATGCTAAAAATAGAGAGAAAATGCAAATTCAATGTAAAATTAAATGATTATTAGATGAATTTGCATAAAAATTAAGTCTAGTGACATAATTAAATTTTTAGTAGGTCAATTTGATTTAATCATGGGTCAAATTGAATTTTAATTATGTTTAAGAATTAATTTAGATCCAATTAAATAATTTAATTAAGTGTAATGACTTAATTATGCATTAAATGGGTCAATAATTTAATTAAGTGCAATGACTTAATTATGCATTAAATGGGTCAAATTAATTTTATTTGGGGATTTATTAGTGAAAAATTAAGTTTGTGAGTCTAATTTGGGTTTAATTGAGAAGACTGGATTTTTTAGAGAGCAAATTTAATTTTTAACAAGTTAATTGATTGAAATTAGGGGTAAAATTGCAAGAAAATTAAATTTTTTAGGTTAATTAGAGATTAAATTGAAAAAATTGATAGTCAAGGACTTTTATGTAAAAGGTGCCAAATTATAGGGGTGAACTAGACAAAATTCAGGGTTAAATTGAAGAAATTAAAAGTTTAATAGTTAATTAGGGGTTAAATTACATAAATCTAGGACCAATGACCATTTTGCAAAAGATGCATAAATCCGAGGCTGAAGTTGAAGTTTCATGATGCAACTATATTATTCAATACTTTCACCTATATTTAACTAGTATTTTGCCTATGTTTTATATATAAAATGCCTTAATATTCTTCATTTTATATTTTGAAGGCACTTTTAAATAAAAAATATAAAAAGAAGTAAATTAGAGGTAATTGGTAAATTTGACCTTCAGTCGATGTTTTGTGCAGAGAGTGCGCTTTAGAGGTCGAAATGAAGTGATTCTAGTGTCATTAAAAAGCTAACATTCATACCTTTTTGGACATCTAAGGCAAGAAAAAAAAAACAAGATCATGGAAATCACAGTCTTCAAAGTCAAATCTTGGAATTTATCAATGTTGACCTTCAACCATTCCGACTTGAATATCTAGAGCTATAAAAGTCCAATTTTATTGGGATTCCTGACTCAAAAGCCTATAAACTCTCCAAATTTTAGCCAAAAAAGATGTCATATGAGGGAGATATGATTTTTTAAAGATGACAAATGAATTTTGCCAACAAACAAGTTTCGTAAAGAAACGAGTCCAAATTACATTCTGAAGCATCTAAACCAATAACCAAGTTTTTATTTCAGAAATTTAGCTCCTCTAAGTCAAAACTTGAAGATTTCATATAAGGCTAGTTCTTTTTTTTTAGAAAAATAGTTATTAAAGTACTTAAATGTAAACTGTCTACTTAAGGAAGTATTATTTTGTAAAATAGTTACTAGGGTTATCTAAGATATAAAAAGAACGAGAGAAGAGAAGGGGGGCAGCCAGCCAAGAGGAGAAAAACACCCTCGTCCTATAAGAAACTTAAAATTATACATTCTTCCTTCTTTTTGGTTAGTTATTCAACAAAAATGCAAGGCTAAACACTTTTTCTTAGTTATAAGGACATAGAAACCTTCGGATTTCAAGAACTGTGAGATTTATTTTACATTTTCTTTTCAGTTTATATAATGAATATGTTGTTCTCCTATGCGTATTTTTCCTATGATTGTTTATTTTAATTGCTATAGTGGATTCTAAGTTATTATTGTAGACAATCTATTGCTAAGTTTGATATCAAAACTAAAGTTATGGTATATAAACTTGTGAAGCAATTGAGTTTAATAATTGTGATGGATCTACATTATTAATCTTAGAAAGAAAGTTCAATTAAATCAAACATAGACTATGGATAGTTATGTTGTCTTGATTAATCGACTTATCTAGTTCTTAAGGCTTCCATTGAATTAAATTACTAATATGGACACTATGGTTGTTTGATGATTAGGGTTAACTATATGGCGGATTCGTTAACTAACCAATGTTAAGAAAAGATAAATATTCAGAATATAAATTGATATTTCGCTACCATGATTAGTTCTGATTTTTATAAGTGGATGTGTGCTTGCGATCAAGGTTTGTTCTCTAGATAATTTTCTGACTTTATTAAATTTCATTTGATAATTTTCTATTTTCTTTTGCTTTAACCTAGATAACATCCAAATCCCCCCCAAATTGCATATCATATAGTATAAAAATCTGACTTGAACCTTCCTCGTGGGATCGACCCCTTGTTTACTTTATACTATCTTTGTGTTGTGTTTGAAGCTAAGGTAATTAATTTATGCGATCGCGATGTCATAACATTCCACATGAGCTTAATTGCATTAAATCAAAAGTTTAGGATCAATTAGAGGTTCAATTAAAACAAATTGAAAGATAGAGAACTACATTGAATTTTGGCAAAATCCCTAATTCCACCTAAAATGGTGTCATTTTGTATTTATAAAAAAAACGAGGACTAGATAACACGTCATTTGATCACTGTTCATTACCTTCTTCATTTTACTCAAAAGAAACAGCATGGGAGCCTAATTTGCAGGTGCATTTAATGCTTGTTTTTGCCATCAAATCGAATAAAACTTGCACAAAAATGATCATCTATAGTTTCTCTACAACCACATGTGAATGGTTTAGGATGAATGACAGCACAACAACATCAACGATGGTGTAAAGAGGTCAACTCAAGCAGCATTTTCCTATAGATTTGACAACTTAGGAAGGCTACTCTGAACCAATGGTTGGGATCCTCAACTAAATCAAGGGATGAAATTTTATCCTGGTGTAGATAAGATTACCCTTTTTCATCACCTATAAATAGAGACTCCATTGATGGCCTGAGGGAGGATAAAAGCGGGTTCAAATTCGGCTAAAAGCCAGCCTCTTCACCTCATTTCTATAATTTTTTCTCTTCCTCTCTCTCCCCGCCGTTCCAACCTCCAACTAGAGCCACCACCAGCTCCAACATAGTAAGCCACCAACCGACCACCCAGAGTCATTGTGAACCTTTCTCTCTCCTCTGTAAACCAGATTCTTCTTCTCCCATAGTGATTTTAATGGCCAAAACTCTCCATCAACTCCGTTATTAGCCTCTCGTCTTTCATGAATAGACCACCTCCAACCTCATTTTATACTAGTGACAACAACTTCTTCTCCTCCGCAAGGTCACCTCCCACTTAAATTTGCCGGCTGCAACTACAAAGTTGTATACAGAATGTGAACTTACTGTTCATGTTTTGCAAATAATTCGTTTCTTATTTGGGTCGGGCCAATTTTGGCCCAAACCAAATGCGTGGGTCGGGTTCGGCCCAACCCCTAAAAAAACAATAGAAAGAAAACATGTTGGGCCAAGATCAGCCTAATTGTTTGAGGCCTATATAGGCCCACTGTTTTTTAGGTTTGTGCCTAGCCTAGTTATCTGGGTCGGCCTGGCCCATATGTTTTAATAATATTTAATTAATATATATAATATTATATTACATATTTTAAAAAAAAATCCAAAAAAAATAAAAAACCCTTTAAAAAAATTGTGATTTTCTTAAATATTTTTCTACAAATTTTGCATAATATGGGGTTGTATATTTACATTGTAAAATATAAATTCAGTATTGAAATACCCAGTTTTCTCTGAAATATTACAAAAACAAATTCAAAACATTTCAAAAATAATCTAAAAAACTTTTAAATCAATTTCCCTTTTTTTTTAAAAAAAAAAGACATTTTGTTTTAATGCATACGACCAAATCCTAAAACTTTTCCAAGCATATTTTCATTAAAAGATTGCACCTTTCTTATGTTTTGAAAATCCTAAAAATAGATATCATAACTAGTTTATGATCATCCATTAGGGTTTGATAAAAATATCAAAAACCTTTTTCCAATCTTTTTCTAGGGTCCAGATGTAGACTTTAATATTTGTAAAGTGTAAAATTACATGCTAAAGTACACCCTTAAATATTAAAGATATAAGGTGTAAGTGCGATGCTAAAATTCAGACTTTAGAATAGTTAGGATCTAACTTAATAAGATAAAGACTTTTTCATGTAGAAAGATCTGCCTTGAACCTTAGAAAAGACCTCTCATGTAGAAAAATCTGCCTTGAACCTTAGAAAAGACCAACGAATAGAAACCCAACTTAGAAAAAAACAATCAAACAATAATGCAGTTTACCTTAGATAAGGTACACTAGGGGTGAAGTGTCTTCCTCTTGCACAACTAACCCCTTACTTAGACTTTCACAAACCATAGGTTCTTAGTGACCATTATATTAGGTGACAAATCTTGAACCTTAATCATAATTTATGATTAAATACAACAACTCTTCCCCACACACAACACCTCTCAAAGAAGGCACGACAAAAAGCCTTCATCATCGTCAGATGACATCATGACACTCGCATTCTGCGACACCTAATATGAGTAAAAACAAATCTAATTGCTAAAAATCTTAATCAACGTCGTTGTCTTAAACATAACAAAATGAGCGGGTTCTAGGGAACTTGTTTTTAGTATCATTAATCTCGGCCTAATGTGTTAACCTTGAAACCTTTTGACCTGATTATTTACATAGGTCAAGCTTCAATTTAATAATGAGGGAGTTGACCTGACATGACCAAATTAATTTGATGGGACCACAGGCAACTTAAATTACCGACTAAATTATTGACTTAAAAAAATACTATGACATTTTTTTATTTAGATTTTGAGGCAGAGACAAGACAAATTACTTCATGGTTAAGTTAGGTTAAAAGAAAAAATCATGACCCGGATAATGAGCTTAATCAAAATGCATTAGCCTAGTCGGTTATCTTTCATTTTTTTCTTCCTTATCCTTTTTCTCTCCTCGGCTAATCCTACACTAGGCTTGGGTCGAATTGAATTCGAGTTTAAATTGAAAAGATATTAGATAATCAGATATTAAATTGAAAGAAAAAGGTTTAAATTAAGGTGAGATGCAATTTTGAATTTACCTGAAGGGATCTTATGCAATCAAGGACCACACTTATCGAAAGGGTCAAAAGATAGTCAATACGTGTCGAATACACACTAACATATACGAGGACCCGACATATTTTGATGATATATGCAGAGTCATTTGGCCTCCAAAATCGATCATCCTTATGTTCCTAAAAGCTTCTTAACATTCTTTTCTATTATAGATAGTGTATGTCGATGTTAGTGATATTTGGTGTTGTTTTTAACGAGTTTTTTTTCTTTATCTTTTCTTCTTTTCCCCCCCTCTTCTCCCATTGAATTCTGTAGCTTTTTTCTTTCTTTCTTTAAGTACTGATTTTTTCCATATTTATCAATAACAATCCCTTGATTTTTAATCCCCTGAAAAATTGAAAAATCCAAACAACACTAATGCAAAATTAAGCCTAAGAAAAATGGTAGAATTGTTTTCCCCCTAAGATATCGACATCAAGCTTGTGGAAATAAATCATAAAAAAGAATTGCAAATAAATAAATGCAAAAGAATTAAATCAAAAAACAAACTTTGCTATAAAAATTTTGGCATTATGCTCTTCCATTTAGTTTTTCTTAAAGCCTGGAGGGAGCAATGATTTCTTAGCAATTTGCTTGGTTTCGAAAATATTATGGCTGCAGTTACCTTCTCTCTCTCTCAGCTCATATTCTAAAAAATTTAGATGTTGCGGTGACGTGAATATGAGATGGGTTTTAGGCATCGGAAAAAAAAATATTTTAATAAATAAAATTGAAAATACCTTGTTACGGGAAATAAACTTAAAATTTTCTTTTTTTGAAGTGGTGATTCTCGTATCATTCCTTCATTTCTTATGCTATATTTTTTTTTTATTTTAAAAGTATTTTGAATAAATTTTAAATTTATTTATTATTTTATTTACTTCAAATTAATATTTTTTTATATTTTTAGATTATTTTGATATGGTGATGTCAAAAGTAATTTAAAAAAAAAATTATTTAGATGCATTTAGAATAAAAAACACTTTAAAAAGCAACTTATTAGTACTTAAAAATATATTTTTATCAATGTTTTATTTCATCATATTGCACTTAAAGCATCATTAAATTATCTAACTTAAGCATGTTTTATAATAACAAGTTTAATAATGTAAGATAACTTTAATTTATGTTAAATATTTATTTTAAATGCAGGCATATCTGACAATTCAAAGTATTGATTGATATGATTAACGTTGTGTTTGTTTCCCAGAAAGTGATTTCTGGGAAATCACTTTCTAAACTTTTCTATATTTATTTGTCATTATAAAAATTAATCCACAGAAAACACATTCCAGTCAAAGAAAAATTTGGCTTGATTTCTAAACACATTCCATTCCCAGAAAAATTTGGTTAAGCTTAGAAAAGAGATATTGGTTCAGAAAGTGTTTTCTGAAAAAATTTGTGCTAAAAACACTTTCTGGAAGTTGTGAAAAACTTAGAAAGTCATATTATTTGCTGGTTATATTAAATTTGATCCACAAACTTTTGATTAATATATATATATATATATATATATATTTTGTTTTGAATATTTATTTTTCAATTTCATCTCTTAAAATTTAATTTTTATATTAACTTTGATTCTAATTTTTATAATTATTGTTTGCTTCTTCCTTATCATTTTTTATTGAAATTTTTTATCTGTCAAAATTGGTTCTTATTCTTTTAATTGTTACTTATTTTATTTGAAATAATTTATGAAATATTAATTATTATTATTTTAATTTCTTCATCTTTTATTTTTTTTATTTTTTAGATTTGATCTCTATTATTTTTATTATTATTTATTTTATTTAAGATAATTTATGAACTTATGTTTTTTTTTTCAATTTCATTCTCATTCAAATTTTTGATTTGTAAGATTTGTTCCTCATTATTTTAATAAGCTTGAGAAAAATAAAATATTAATAAGTTATTTTCCAGCCATTTTCTATTACATAACCAAACACTGGAAAGTATTTTCCAACTTATTTTTCATTACACTAGCAAACATCAGAAAATAATTTACTTTTCTGGAATTCACTTTCCAAAAGAAAACTACTTTCTAGCAAACAAACATGGCCTAACTATTAAAAGTGAAAAAGATAAAGAGAGGGTTAAGCTTAGAAAAGAGATATTGGTTCAATTCAAACTGGAACATTATTCAGTCATTGGGTTATATCTGAAACTGTAAAACTTAGATTTAGGTCTGCTCTATATGGATGGAAAGCTGATATAGGCCTAAAACTTTTATAGGAGTCCAAGATTCAAAAGGACTATTTTCAAGTTCAAATTGTAGCAACAATGGAGAAGTCGAAATTTGTCCTACAACTCAAATACTGTTCAATGTTCAGCTCATATTTCGAGTTCTAGAAGTCCAAATGACCTTAATTGTTTTTTGTTAGAAAACTAAGAAAATATCCTAGAACTTTCTTACAGACAGTCTGTTCAAATTTTGATGTTAGCAATGATGTTTTGTTTAGACAAGAAGATAATGATTGCTATCAAGTTAAGATATGGTCATTCACTCAACAATTAGTCAACAAATCAATAGTTCTAAATTTTAGCTTATAATGCATTTAAGCATCTTGATTTTTAGATCAAGATTATGTTCTTGCTTTTTCTTTATTGTAATGTTCATGCTTTGCTTTTATTAATATTAAGTTTATGTCTTT
>NW_011500014.1:76453-76841 GCF_000495115.2 Populus euphratica | reverse complement strand
CCAATTATATGGTATAACCGACACTTGAGCTATGAAAGGAACTTGATTTGTTGTTAACATAAATTATAATCATGAATACATGATAACATTTACAAGTATTAACATTATTCGAATAAGATAACTAATGTAATCATGTTAACAATTTATAATCCGATTGGAACTCCTTCGTGTGCAATTTCAAGTTGAGTAATAAAAATAGTTTATATTATACTTGTTTGAAATACCATTAGTGGATCATCTATCCTTGGCATTTATTTTTATTCTTGTTTAATCATTACATTAATCTTACATCTCAAAGCTCTCTTCAACTCCTTTTCTGTTATTATCTATTATTATTATTTATAATTTATATAATTAACCTCCATGTGATTCGACCTTGGTCTTGCCG
>NW_011500014.1:3731-76443 GCF_000495115.2 Populus euphratica | reverse complement strand
TTTGACACTTCTGCACTTGGAAGAAGATATCAATCTTTTGGTCGTGTCAGCAACCGCATCCACAATCTCAAGCATACTCTTAATCTTATTCCTTAAAATTATAAGGCAACTAAATCAACTTTTATATAAAATGTTCTTATGTATTGTCGCATGTGTGTGACGTCGCGGTGAAAACATCCCCCCTGAAAATCTATTATCTTCTATTGATTTGGAAAATATATGGACAGATAAGGAATTCTTGTCTTTTATCTGTGAAAAAATAGAATAGAAATTGCCACCTAGTATTTTGGTCACTAGGAACTCTAACTAGTCTCAAAGATCAAGTATGAGAACTGGTTACATAAAAAAAAGGTATTAATACCCCAAATACGTCCTACCTAAGGTAAGCTATAATGTTTTATTGTCTAATAAAATTTAAAATCTTGTTGTGTTTTCTAGTTGTTAGTCCATTTGTGGTTTATGAAAAGTTCTATTTAGTAAAGAGATTTTTATCTTATTGGATAAAACCTAATCGTTCTAATATCAACCAATAATTTAATATCCGAAATACATCTTACGTATAAGGTCGTAACCCTAGATATTAAAAGAGAATAAAATAATTTTTTTGAATTTTTGAAATATCAGCCAGTTCTCGTGACTTTAATAAACTGGTTATTAAAGCCAAAATGTATGCTAAAACTTTTTTTAAGAAGAAATAAAATGATTTTTTTATATATATTTTTTTAGAGAGATTTGGCCATATACATGAAATAAAATATATTTTTTTTATGTTTGGACAAAAACTAGGTATTTCAATACTGGATTTGTATATTTACAATATAAAAATACAAACCAATATTGATCAAAATGCAGTAAAATATTTGTGAAAAATCACAGATTTTTTAAAATAATTTTTTTGAAATTTTTTTTTTTTAGACTGAGCCAAGCCTGGACTATATAGCTGGGTTGGACCTAGCCAACCTGGTCACTGGCCCATACCACTGATCAACCCCTAGCTACCCAATCACACGTAATATTTTAAGCGTGCATGAACAGTGCAAAGGTAATTAAATTACCTTCACACTATTCATCATTCTTCTTGCAGGTAACAAGAACTTAAAAAAACAACAGAACATTGCACCTACTTATTTGGTGTTTATTGGCTTCCTTATGTTTTCTTTTTGTTTTTTACATACTAATATGCATCATTTCATTTATAGGAACTGAGAAGGGATGTGATCATACCTAGTTTTGAGAAGATGGTGGTGGTGCTATGTCACTGCTTCACAGTGCAGTATCTCCTTCTCCCTTCCTTTTGCTTTTTCGTTCCTTTTTTTTTTTTAGCCTTGCTTAGTGTTTCCATTTTTTCTCTTGTATTGCCCTCTCTATTATTTCTCCTCTTGTCTTCCTCATGCTTTCCCCTCTTTGTTTTTTTCTCTGCCTACTTTGTCTCGTCTTCTCTTCTGTTCTCCTGTTTTTTTTACCCCTCCTTCTTTTCCTCACCTTTTCAGTCTTTTTCTCCTACTTTTATAGGCCAGAGACAACCTTATGCTGGTAACGAACGGCTTGTAGAGGGATCACAGTCTTAAATCATGCTCCATAACGGACGCCATGCTTTAGAAAACACCTCAACCTTTACTATTGAAAACGGTTGCATAGAAGAAACAATGAATAGTGTCTAAGAAACAGTGCCATTTCAAAATTCAAATAGATAGTTCTGATTTAGTTAGTGAATTTTTTGTAATTTTGTAATCAAGCCCCCCTAGAAAAATTATAATTGGATCCCTTGATTTTAGCGCATTTTCCAGTTTGGTCATTGGTTTTGGATTGTTTCAATTAAGTCTCTAATTGGCTATCAAACTTTAATAATTATACAATTAAGCCCCTAATTTGACTAAATCAACTCTTCAAAATTATAATTGGATTCTAGAACTTTAATTTCTTCCAATGAAAGTCTAAATTGACTTAAAAATTGATTTTTCTTACAATCCAACCCTACATAAATTCAATTAAACCTTAGATAAAATTTAATTGAATCTATAAATATCTGATTTTAGACTTTTCTTCTTCAACTTAAATTTTCTTTGTCAACAGGGTTCTCATCAATAAAAAATATACTGTCAAATTTCAACCTTTTGTATTTTTGAACCCCTTTAACCAATTTTGGCCTTTTTTTTTGGCATTCCAGCATTCTTTTTCTCACTCTTATTATTATTTTTTTTATTTCTTTTGAATATTTTTTTATATTTTTTTTTATGTGTTTTCTCTCTTTTTTTTTAGGAACCCAAAAACAAGTAACAACATGTATCATTAAATACCATCAATTCTACAAACAATAACAATCAAATATATTTTTTAATAATTTTCTTTAAATATAAATTGAAGGTGCTAATAATATTTACGTTGTTATCAACATATATAGCCTATCCTTAATAATCATTATTGTGATAAATAAAATATAATTTACAAGTAAATATTATAAAGTTTAAAATATTTTTATGATAATAATTAAAATATAGATTGCTTGGTGTATGTTATAATATAAGTGATTTTAATACATTTTGTTATGTAGATAAAGTGTAACATATATAGAAATATTGTATTAAAAGATAGAAAATAATTTAAAAATAATACATTTTACAATACTTTTCATAAATTTAATTTATTTATAAAAAATATTATCATAGAAAATCTCATTTTACAATAAGATAGTTTTAATCTTTTAGGCATGATTTAGTCTTTGTCTAGTAAGCGTGCTAGTATTTTAATTATAATTGCAAATTTATCATGTCCTTACATGATTATAAACTAAAAAAATATGTTTATTTATCTAATTATTTTGTGAATTATGGATAACAAAGGAGACAAGTCTATGCTAGCATAGTGGTGATTTTTTTTTTAAATTCAACTCCAAGTTTTTTAAATAATTAATAAAACCCTCTTATAAAAAATTAATAATATATATATATATATATATATATATATATATATATTTATATTGTATCCATCTAACTCCAAAACAATTTCTCCACACTAAAAAATATCTTATAATGGGATTTTCAGTAATTATTATTATTATTATTATTATTATTTGTTCTTTCATTCACAAATAAGAGCATCTTATTTGTGAAATGGGAACCCGGTTCAATGTCTGAACCGGGTCTGAGAAGCATGGGAGAGAGCCACTAATGAAAAACATCTTAAGCCTAAAACCCTAGCATCCAAACTTATACTCGCTTCACTGAATTCCCCGCAATAGGCGCTCCAGCACTGCTGCTCTCTTCAGGTTTGCCTTCCCATCTCTTTTCTATTCACTAACATTTTGCCTTCTAATGATGATATGATATACAGATTGTTTGTTTAATCAATCTGAATCAAACATGGGTCTCTTTTCTTTTTCTAACGTTGTTTTGTTTCATATCGCCTTAAGCTACCATTTCAATTCATGGGTCTCTTTTTTGTTCCCATTGGGATTTATTCTTCGGTTGTCAGATTTTCGTAAAAATTAATGGTGGCATAGAAGTTCTTGTGAATTTTATATACTTTCGGATTAGTTTCTAAGATTATATACTGATTCTTTCACAGGTTTTGTGAATTTCTTGTCATCATGTCCTTGCTTCAAGTGATCACACAGGCCTTGGATGATTCTGACCATGTTGTCTCCCAATCTGAATACCCAATAATTTTAAACACAGATGATATTTTCCTCAATCTGAAGCCAGCACTTGAGAATCTGGATGCCACATCACTTGCCAATCCTGTTACTGGATGGCAGCTCTCACAATCTGATTCCCAACTCATTGATTCTGGAAAGAAATTCTACACTAAGCTAAAGCGGAAGCTCAAGGATCACAGTAATTTTAACAAGGATGGCTTCTTTGAAATTCTTATTCCATTTCTTGAGAAAATTGGGCACAAGGCTGGTATTGCAGTGGGGATCGATTCCTCTGATGCTGCTTATACTCGTGTGTTGATTGAGAAGGTTGGTTTTTCGATGGGTAGAGATGTGGCTGGTTTGGTTATGAAAGCGTGTATTAGTTTGGAGATCTGGGATTTGGTGGAGACTTTCATTGTTAATCGGATTGTGGATCACTCTTCATATTCGGATTTGGTCATGAGTGTTGTGATGAAAAGAAGGTCTGACTTGCTCTCCCTGACCATTCAACATGCTTCGGATTTTGGATTGTCTGAGTTGCTTTCCATTTTGAAATATTTTCTTTGTCCATCAAAGGATGCTCACAGTTGCATGGTGAATGTGAGGAAGGAATGGGAGAGCCAGGCACTGTTAGCTATTGAGATGGCAAGCGATAAGAATCTATCGGAAAAGAAATCACAAATAGCCAAAGATGCTTCAATATTGCTTATGCTTGCACATGATGGGTTCTTAACATCTGAGCTTTGTTTGCATTATTTACTGGCATCGCCAATTGTTGATGAAGCGATATTGACATCTGCAATTAGTAAACTGAACGGTAAAGAGATGATGAGTTTGATTAGGTATTTGGGGAAATGGCTCAGGAAGTATGAGATGTTTCCTCAGGCAGGTCCCTGTCCAAAGGCTTCATCTGCATTGGGTCTAAAGGCCTGTGATTGGGTTCCTAAACTTGAAGATATTGTCAGATGTCTTGGTTTAGTGCTGGATGAAAACTTCTCCTCACTGGTGTTGCATCCTGGCTTCCATGAAGAACTGAATTCTATTGGGGGATTTGCTGCTTCTCTAGCCTCAGAAGCTAAACTCAGTTGCACTGTAGCAAATGTCATTGAGAATTTGAGAACCCAAAGTAAAGGTGAGCAGATTTAGGAACTTGGTAAAGCGATTAACGTTCTACAATCGATGTAATTTCACCTTCATTTTGGATTTAAGCAGGGTTAATACTAACATCTCTTGTATTTTTATGATTTCGGGACCAAAATTTTGTCTTCGGTGTTTGTCATCTTCTGGTAGACACAGTAGCTAGTGATTGCGTTGAACAGCTTAAATCAAATTTTTGTGTTACCCTGTTTGCGAATTTCTGTGTGGTCAATTCGTGGCTCACCTATTTCAGATGGGTGACAAAATGTCGGCATGTATTAGCTCATAAGATGAATGTAAAATTTTTGTTTGCCCACGTTTCATTGGTTTCCCGAGGCTTTTAAGTATCGGCTTTCGTTGAAATTTTTTGAGTGCCAGGTCCCAGGCTTGGATCTAATCTTCCGCTTGTGAAAACCTTTGTCTCAGGACCTGTATTAAGTATATTACTATGCGTATTCATGAATCAGTTTATTTTATATCCATGCTTCTACTCTACTCGTTCATCGAAAAATAGATTTAGATTTCTATATGAATTTCAGATATCCACTAATGTTCCTTGGTCAGATGGGGCTCGACCACTGGTAACCAGGCAGCATCTCTATGGCAAATCCATTGGCT
Source organism: Populus euphratica (assembly GCF_000495115.2). NCBI lineage: Eukaryota > Viridiplantae > Streptophyta > Magnoliopsida > Malpighiales > Salicaceae > Populus > Populus euphratica. Next base: position 71,054 of record NW_011500014.1, on the reverse strand, counting down.
ATCAGCCTCTTGTTCATTTTTCTTGGTGAAAATAGGTGCCCCATCGGAAGAGAAGTTCAGGTGTAAATTAGTACTTGTTGATATTTGAGATTTTGAAGACTGCAGCACACACATGCCCCATGCGTTTGTTTGAGACGCAAGTTGACAATAGCATCAAGTCAGTCAAACTACCGGACAAAAATTACAATCGCTACGAACACAGTAAAAGACGTTAGTGCTGGAAACACATCACTGAAATTGTTGAGAAAACCACCATTGAAAAATGGGATGCAATGCGCTTTTTTTTTCAAATTTGACATAATTCGCGACAGTGTGAGACTGTGTGAGACTGTTTCGCTAAGCTGCAATAAATGTAAGACTTGTGTGAGACTGTTTCGCTAAGCTGCAATTTCATCAATCTAATAGGCATTCAATTGTAACAAAACCCAATAGAGAAATGGGTACAAGAGAGAGCATCATGAATCTCAGTCAGGGTGGCGCATTAGATGATTTTTTTAAACAAAAAAATCGAAGGCCAGATCCCTCATTAAATGAAAGCTTTGGGTAAGAAAATAATAGAAGCCCTGCCTATCACCTAAATAGATTCTTTTGAAGAGTGTTAATGAAAGCCAGGAATCCTGGCATGAGTTTGCGGTGGGACAAAATACACCAAGAAATATGCTTTATCAACTTCTTTTCTCATCCATCTCATCAAAAACCTTCTGTAAGTGCAAAAACACGGCCAGCTAAAGGCTGTGGTAGTCTTTGTACAGCTTCTTGGATTTCCTAGTAACCACAAGTTAAAATCAGCAATTTACTTGGGAAGATCAAAAACACTCACAACATCACGTGTAAAACAACAGATGAGAAACGAATAATCTCAGATTCACAATTTAATCCATGTGGTCCGTTCCAAAGAAATCATCGTTAGAATATAGATAGCAGAACTAGAAGAAAGAAAAAGTGAACGATTCCTACAAGTCAAATGGTGCTATCTAACTATAGGTCACTATCCAAGCACAAAGCTGATAATTTTGTCAGCTTGAGATTGGAATTCTAACATTTAATCATCTTCACAAAGCAGTACAAGAAGTTGTTTAAGGGTGAAAGTTCCTCATTTCTTGGAGCCCCTTTTCTTTACTTTAAAGGTTATTCCTACAGTTTGGATAAAGGCATCAAGCTATATCCCATAATAAGCACAAGGAACCATCAGAAATATACCTTCATTGTGTAACGAGCTGAAAAATGAATTAGAAGGATTGCTTTGTTCTGAAATTTGTCTGCATAGTTAACTATCTGAAAGATGTATAACAGAAACATAATGTTACTAGCTTGAAAAGATATGCATTGCAGGCAATAAAGAAGAGCGAGATAACTTTACCTCAAATAGATGAGTGTGCCCATAATCTCTTGCATGCTCAACTGTTACTGTGCCATCAACAAAGGTGCTCTGCACAAGACAGGGGACAATGATAAACATCCGTATGTCTTTAATGTAAATGCAACTAAAACAAGAAAAATTTCATCTAAAGTATTTCCAATCACCATAATGTTAGCCAGCTAGAGTTGGCAGTTTCATAAACAAAAGGCTAGACTATTTCAGTAATAATCAACAAAACTAAGGCTTAACAAGCACCGTGTGGAGTAAACATGCGAGTTTAATAAAATTAACTTTGATGCATCTTTTGTTCCTTAATTGTTTTCATTTACTTATTTCAAACAAAATATGTTATGGCCACTTTATGCATAAAAGTTCCTCTGAAATTCTTCGCAAATAAATATGAAGTTTGCCATTAAGAGTAGGCATTTAGAAAACAAAACACAATTCTTTAAAATATCTCATTAATAATCAACCAAACCATAACAAGTACCATGCAGATACCTTAACAAGTACTTTGCGGATATGAATTTTAAAAAATTATATTTGATGAGTCTTTTGATCCTTAATTGTTTTCATTTACTTATTTCAAACAATATGATTTGGCCGCTTTGACCATACCATAAATAATAGAGCTAAAAGCTCCCCAGTTATAGGCATTTACATCACCTAATTTATTAAATTTTACAACATCCCATTGCCTTGTGGTATTTATAGAGCTATAGAGTTGATAGGCAGTACACACCTCAATAAACAAAGACATATATACCCAAGGATAAATATTAATCCAACGGGTATGATCATGGCCCATATGGAAGCTTAAGCCACCAAAAGCCTCGCGCCCCCCTCCCCTCCCCCCCCAACCTCATTTTCTCACATGCAAGACACCCACAGAGGCATTTCAATAATTACTAGCCTTACTGAAGTTTATGCAAATGAGAAAAGAAAACGATCGAGTCTCCCAACATTTAAGCCATTCATTCTTGTTTGGTCTAATAATTCAGAGATGCACAAAACAAACACACATGGTTGAAAAAACTAGCAGCCTATAATCACCAACTAAAATCTTAAAGGCACAACATGAACTCCACACATACAATAGATAGCAGAAAAGTCCAACTCAAAAAGAAAGTGATCAAGGTAATGTAATATTCAACTACCAGCTGTAAGCTAAGCAGACTTCTACAATGCATGTGATTTTACTTGTTTATGATTACTACTTAAGAGCGCAAGTTCACTTCATAAACATAGGAATTGAAGATAAGAAAGATATCAAGTAACAAAATCAAGAAATAATAAAAGGGATGTACCTCCATAACAAGAACCTTGGCCCTCAAAACATCAATATTGGTTTCATCGATAATGAAGTCTGACATGGTGTCACCAGTAAAAGCGATCTCAGGTGAAGTTACAGTGTTTGTAATCTGTCCATGAGCAAATTCTTCAGGTGATGAATAACATATAGAAGATCAACTAATCTATAGTAGCCTTAAATGCAAAAATCATAATCATGAAAACCTAAATGTCAGTGATTTACTCTCTATCCTCCCCTCCTAACATGAAGAGAAAAAGGGGTTGTTATAATAAAAAACATGCATCATGACTTGCATTAAAAATTTGCGAGAGAAATGCATTAAAGTTAAGCTTAAAACATCTGTTGGGGAGTTTGGAGGGGAAAAATCAACTAAGGCTTTATGAATTTGGTTGAAAAGAAAAATGTTTCTTCCCATCCAGTAACTGTAAAGACGAACCTCAACACCTGATGACTTCAAGCTTTTAATCTCATTCCCAGAAAGGCCAAGGTACTCCTGCTTAAGTTTCTGTTTCACAGAGTAAACCACATAACCCTGCAATACCTCAAGTAGAGTACCAATCAAATAACTCATCATGGCTAAAATTAGATGCTCAACCAAAAGAATATTTCTTAAAAATTAAGAGAAATATAAGAGCAACCTGACTTTGAATTGCGTGGTACGTCTTGAATGCTCTTACTTTAAGGTCCTTTCTCACATAAAACTCTTGTCCTAGAATTACAAGCTATGTTATCAATACGAGTCAACATTACTAATAAATGAATGTAACCAAGGGAAACTAAAACATACAGCTAAGGACACAATACATTACCAACATCGAGTGCGATAAGGTGATGCTTGAGCTCTGACCCATCAAGTCTCCTATGCACCTCAAAGAGTTGCTCGACAGTTTCTTTGATGCAAGTCGGCACAACAACTGTTGGAGGCTTCATTCGGTATAAGCCACGGGTGGCAACATACATAGGCAGTCCTCCCTAACAAAAAAGCTTGGATTCAATTCCCTTGCAAAGACATTACATCTAACAAAAAAATTGAAATCAGAACCAAGAACATTTCAGAAGGATAAAAAGGGAGCTATATTGAGAGAAACTTTCTTGAAAAATAAAAAATGAAGGAAAAGAAAGAACTGACAATATGATCCATGTGAGCATGAGAGATGAAAAGGAAGTCCTGTGAGATAGCGCGTTGTGGGCATCGACCAATATCGAAAGCCATATTGAGAGAAGAGAAAATAATGCAAGTTTCATGCCCTCCTATTGACAGTCCCTCCACTGGGTACCCTTCAATTATTCTTTTCTTCTCTTCTTCCTTTCTCTTTTCCCGAACTGAATCATCACTCTCGTTCTCTTCTCCTCTTTCTTTTCTTCTTCCCATCTCTTCTCTTATGGACAAATCGCCCACGGAGCACGAGCTAGAAGGGAAGAACAAGGGGTTTAAATTATTGGGCAAATCTTAGATTAGTACCCCCAACTACATGTAATTTCTTAATTAGGTCCCTTAACTACTGAATTTTCAATTACAAATATGTAAAATTACACCTAAAAAACAAGGACGGTAGTTAATAAAGACTATTTTTAGGTGTTGATTTATTGTGATGTTGCTTGTGAGTTTAAAGGGTATGAACATATATTTGATTATGTTAAAACCGGGTTTTATATTGGTTGGACTCATCAAGAATTATGGTTGCACTTGTAGTTGAACAAAAGTTAAAAAATTAAGCTTTGCAATAACAACTCACCTCATTTTTCTAGATTTATTGACAAAATACATATCCCTAAAAAGAAAAATAAAAACGGTTGAAATATTAAACTTTCCAAAACCTCATGATTCATCTAAAAATTTAGAGTAAAAAAACTTTATAATTGTTTTTTGACCAATCCAATCCCTTAATTTTCTCACAAAATATTCGAGATTTTTGTTTCTTTTAACTATCTTCTCTCCTTTACTGGAAGAAATAATTTCTTTTTTTTTTTTACTTGATATGCCTTTCCATTTTTTTGGTCTTGTTGATCTATTTTAAAAGGTGTTTTTTTCATTTTTTTTTATTATTTTCATCGTGAACAGTTTGATATATTTTGCATGCTTATCTTCTTCACAAACGACACCAAAATTAATTCATGATCAGGAATCTCCTTGTTTTGTAGTTGTGAAAAAAAGAAAGAAATGAAGTCCATTTTTTTATTGTTTCTTACCATTTTGTATTTATTGTTGATGAATCTATTTGCAGATCTGAGTTAATTTTGGAGGTATAAGAACAAGTTGATCCTAAAAAATTGTTTGGGAACAAAAAGAGAAGTTGTTATAAAATTGAGTATGTGTTTTTTTTTCAAATATTTAACTAATTACTTGTTTTTAATAATACATTAATTAAAGTTTGGGTGTTGTGTATTATTCTTGTTTAGAATATTGTAAATATATGGTGTTGTGAGGTAGGTTAATTTACCACAACCATTTCTTGCTCGCATGTAGATATGAAAAAAAAAAAATTGGATGTTATGAATTAGGTTAATTAACCATCTATATTTTTGGGTCCTCTACATTTCTATCTCAATAATAGTATAAACTCTGTTGATTGTTCTTATTTACAAACTGTTAATTTTGATTCTAGTGTTATCATTTTAGGCAAAAACTATGCTGTTTCATTTTAATTTTTTTAGGACTTAATGTTACAAAATGCTCTGATTAGTAGTTTCTTTTGAGATTTAAGAATTGGGCTACGAGGGTTTATAAGAAAGAATCAACAATTTCTTGGTTTGACATAAAGAGTAATTGCAGTCAAGTTGTTTGATGTTTGGTCTGTAAAGAGTTTTGGTTGAAGAAACTATGCAATCTATTTATTTTTTTCATTACTTTGGTGAAGGACGATTGCAATTATCTCATGTTATATTAGATAAAAAGGCACTAGTCTTGTTTATCAACACATCATTAATATCAAATACAAATATACAATATGCCTTATCTCTTATTTTTATACCAATTTTTCATGAAGATTTGCAGAAGTGATATGTAATGATTTTGTTATAGTATTTTGTTTTATGGAAGGGCTAGAATTTTGATAGAATGATAATTAATTTTAGCTGATGTTATATATTGCATTTCATGTTTGATCTAACTACTATCATATATATATTTGATGGTCTTAATTCATTTTTTAGATTGAAAGTCCTTTTCTTTTCATTTCAATGTTGTTTACTCTGCTGATTGTTAGAATACTTGTATGTTAACTATACTTCCATCCAAGATTAGTCAAATTCTAAGCATGTTATAATTTATTATGTTTGCTTTCAAATATGTTATCCAACTAGGAATGGAAGGTACTAAAACTATAAATAAAGCTACTTAGACTAAAGAAATATTGCATGCCTTTTATGACCTTTGTATCAAGGCTATTAACATGAGAATGAAACCAAATACTCATTTCAACAAAATTAGTTGGAAATATTTGTTTATAGCTTTTAAAGAACAAATTGATCATGCATTCACTAAGGCACAACTAAAGAACAAATGGGATGCCTGTAAAAAAACATTAGAGAAAATGGACAAAACTCATTTCTAAAACTGGATGGGCTGGAGTAATGAAGTAGAAACAATTTCTACTAATGATGAGTGGTGAAAAGCAAAACTTCAGGTTATTTGTTATGATTCTTAATCTTTAATTTGTTTAAATCTCACTTTAGTAATTAATAAATTATTTGAAGTTGCATGAAATTATTTCATTTGTTTTGGATAAGAAATAAAAGGAGCAAAAAAGTTTAGGCAAGTTAGTATCGAACCATCTTCACGTATAAAGTTTTATATAATGTTCTTAAATATTGTTGCTATTGAAAAGTATGTGTGCCACCATCGTCTAGAGTCTTGTGTGATGATAATGTTGGTGTTGATGGCAATCAAAATGCCAATGTGAAACAATTTGATTCAAAAGAAGAAAGCGGTGATTTGGAAAAGGATGAAATTTCAAATTTTACTAATGATGTTTGTAACATGGTTAGAGGAGTTAATATGTCTAGCAATAACAACACATGTAGTAGTGGCAAGAGAAAAAAAAAAGAGAAGGTTTTGAGGTTCAAGTTGGGAAGAAAAAAGAGTTATGGAATTGGGTTACAACTACTGTCACGTTGGGATCAATTGGTTGACAACATGTCAAATAATAATGATTTAACATTTATTTGCAAAGATAGAAAAATGATATAGTATTCTTGAGGTTATAGGTGAGCTTTACTCAATTGAAGGAGTTAATATTGCAGATGATTTTCATGGGTTTGCTATTGAATTTCTAGGTTTGAGAAGGAAAAGAGAAATGTCGTCAACTACGAGTAATCTTGAAAACAAGATGAAATGGTTGTAGAGAATGTATATACAACGTAAAACAACTTTGACTGAGAGGTATATATTAATCTCCAATGCATGATTTCATTTATTCTTTGGTAATATTATCGAGAATGTTATTTAACATGTTTTGAAATTTTGTGTCATTTATATAAATTTACAGATTAATATTGTGGTAGTTTTCTCAAGATAATATGAAATAATAATTCCTTTATGTTGGTTTGAAGAGTGTAAATAAATTTAACAATTGAATCTATTAATTATAGAACATTAATATTTATTATGTTCAAGTTATGAAAGGTAGATTAATTTAGTTAAAAACTTTAGTGTTATTTAATCATTATTGAGTATAATGAATTACGATCTTATTAAGTAATTTAGGGAAAATACTATTCAATTTTCCATGAGATTGGTTGATAATGTGGACAATGTTTTTAGTTTTATTTAACATAACAAATTTCGCTTATGAATTCCATTAGTTGATGATACAGACAAAGAGTGTAGCTTTATGTGACAGAACAAATTTGGCTTACGAATTATTCTATGCAGGAAATCCGATTATAAGAAAGTTGGATATGTGCAAAATGTTATATAAATATTGTATCCTTCCAATAACAAAAATGATTTAAAGAAAAATATAAACTATATATGAATGTAATTAATTGTAAGGAAAATGAGAAAACATAACAAAAAGTCAAAACATTTTAAAAAAAATATCAATCATATATCACAAGATGCATAAATCAAAAGCTATGATCTCAAAGCTAACAAGTAATTAATTATGGCAAATTGAAGGGATATGAAAACTTTTCATATGCTGACAAAATACATTGCATTACATGTTGTACACAATTTGCACAAGAAACAAATAGAAATGACATGACTTGATAAATAAATTAAAATGTTTACAAATGGTGTAGACAAATAAAGGTTTAATGAATGAATTACTGAAGAATAAAATATGTACAAAAGATAACAACAAATGCAAAGAATTATTGTTGTATTGAAATTTTCCATATAATAGCAATGATATCAAGGTCATGCCATGCATAATGTCGATACACACTTGCAATTTCATCAATCACATATGTCTCTATATTCTATATAAGGCAATGTTTCTTTTCTCCAAGTTAATAAAATATTGTTGCAAAAGAATAGCTTTTCTACAAGAATTGTTTACACCTCATAGCATAATAAAAACACAAAGGGAAATAATCAATTTTTTATATGTTATTATTCATTTATTTTTTCCATATATGTTTGGTTTTTGTTATTGTGTTTGATTCGAAAAATTGGTGTTTAATATTATTCATTTGTTTATTTATTTAGAATTATAAATATGAAAGATGTACATTTTAATGCAATATTTAGTAAAGATCTTGATGATGATTATAAAAATATAATGAATCATGTTGTTGATAATATTAATTATCATGGTGGTGATGATAACGGTGGCTCAAGAAGGGTTGATGATGATGGGAAAAATGACAATAACGAGGACAGTGATGAGGATGTTGAATCATTTTGGAGGTGAGAAACTTATAGTAAAAGGTTAGTTACTTGTATAATTGGGGTAATAAACATGTATTATATTAATTATATGCATAAATAATAGTATATGTTTTCATACCACACAGACATATGTTGGTTGACTATCGTTTTAAAAGGATATTGGAAACAATATATTAACATGTTTAGAAAAGGACATATCAACTTTGTTAAGCTTGTGCAGTGATTTACAAACAAAGTATGGGTTAAAATCTTTGAGAAGAATAAGTGTTATTGAAAAAAGTTGCTATATTTCTATATATAATAGCATTAGGAGCATCAAATAGGGAGATTCAAGAGCAATTTCAATATTCGGGTGAAACTGTTAATAGATTCATTAAAAAAGTCTTAATAGCAATATGCTTGTCTACGATGGATGCCATAAAACTAGAGAACCTCAATTTTACAAACACTCAACTAGAAATTGCAATGAATCCAAGATACATACCTCATTTCAACGTAAGACAAATGTTTGTTGAATGTGAAACTAAATTGTTTTCAACATGCTAGCAAGTAATGACATTATTATTATCATTGGTTTTCATGTAAAATTATATTGGTGCAATTGATGACACACATGTGTGGGTTTGCATATCAATTAAAAATTAAATTTCATTTATTGAAAGAAAAGTGTATCAACTCAAAATATAATATCTGCTTGTAGTTTTGACATGTAATTCACGTTTATGTGAGCAAGATGGAAGATAGTGCCAATGATATATGTATTTGTCTTGAGACTATAGATAATAGAAATATAAAATTTCATAAATCACCATAAGGTAGTTATATGATAGAAATTGTTATGTAATTATAAGTATAATAACTTGATTTTTATTTAGTAATATTATGAAAAATTTAAAATTTTGTTTGTAATTAAAGGTAAATGCTATTTGGTTGGTGCTGGATATCCTAACTAGTATGGGTATTTAGATCTATATAAAGGTGAGAGATATCACTTACAAGATTTTAGGTGTCGTGGACAACCAAGAAATCGGTAAAAAGTTTTAAATCGTGCATACTCATCGCCACATAATGTGATAGAACGTTTTTTTAAAGTATGGAACAAAGGTGGAGGATTTTACAAAACATGTCTGCTTATCCATACAAATAATACTGCATAATTACATAAGAAGCAGATTGCATGATAATGTAGCATTTGTAAAATTTAATGGCAATCCCAATTTTATTTCTGATTATATTTTACTTGATGTTGATGCACACTCAGGATGAAAATTACAGGCTTCGTCGAATGAGTTTTATACGTGATGGAATTGCATATAATTTAATGGAACAATAAAAAATATTTTGTATAAAGTATTGTTTATTTCATGTCATTGTAGTAGTAGTTAAATCTATAATATTTTAATTAAAAATCATAAATATTAATATATGTCCATTTTTAGTCATTTTATAACTTCATTTTGAAAAATATTTTTAACCAAATACATTGAGCTACTTTTTGTTTAATCTCAATTTCAATTACAGTTTTAATCAAACATATATTATATCAACTCAACCTCAACTAAAAAATATATTTTATTAAATAATTTCTTTCAAAGCACAACAAAAAAAATTCCATAATGCTAAATACACTCAATAAGATCTCCAATTATCTTAGAAAGAATCTCTCGTAACTAAAAATTTAAGTGTTATGTTTTTAGCTATCAAGCCTTAAGTTTTATGATTTTATGTATTCACTTAGAAATTTCTTATGATAGCTGATTAGTACTTAAAAATGTATTTTTATCAAGGTTTTATATCATCATTTTGCACTTGAAGTATTAATAACTCCTTAACTAAAACATGTTTTATAATAATATATCTAATAATATAAGATACCTTTAATTTGTGGTAAATGTTCATTTTAAATACAGGCCTATCACATAAATGAAAGGATTGGTTGATGAATTTAAGAACTGAAATTGAAGGGATAAAGAGATGGCCAAACTTAGAAAAGAGATGTCAGCGTAATCCAAACTAGAACACTATTCGGTAATTGGGTCATATCTAGAGTTATAGATCTCAGATTTAGGTCTCCTTTATATGGATGGAAAGATGAGACATAGGTCTACAACTTTCATATGGAGCCCAAGATCTAAAAAGGCCATTTTCAAGTCCAAATTGTTGCAACAATAAAGAAGCCCGAATCTGTCCTCCAGCCCGAGCACTGTTCAGTATTTTAGCCATATCTGGAGTTCTAGAAGTCGAAATGAGCTGAATTTTTTACACAAGAAAGCTGAGATAATTTCCTACAATTTCATGTTATCAAGTGACTCTAATTTTGACATTATCAATAACGTTTTGGGCAGACAAGAGAAGATAAGGATTGTCACCAAGTCAAGAGTTGGTCACCCACTCATTAATTAGTCATCAAATCAATAGTTCTCAATTTTGGCCTATAAAATGAGGCATTTGCCATGCATTTAGGCATCTTGATGTCCAGATCAAAATCATGCTCTTGCTTTCACTCTTTGTATTTTTTGTAATGTTTATACTTTGCTTTCATTAATATCAAGTTTATGCCTTTCATTTTATTTCCTTTACTTAGTTAACTTTTATTTTATTTATGTTCTTATTTTGTTTATCTATTTTTCTTTCTTTCATTATGTCTAGCTAAGTTTATTATGTCAAGGTGAAAAGGTTACACTAATGGTGTAAGAATAAGTATAGTGTAAACTTAATATGGACTTTAATGTTTGATACTAACATGTTTTATATTTGTTATCTTGTTCACTCTTTAATACTTTGTTTGTTAAATGAATAATCTTGATTTATGTTGTATAACACTTGGTACAACAAATGCTTATCATTTTCATAGCCCATACTGTATGGTATAACCGACACCTGAGCTATGAAAGGAACTTGATTTGCTGTTAATATAAGTTATAATCATTAATACTTGATGAAATTTACAAGTATTAGCATTAATTTAATAAGATGACTAATGTAATCATGTTAACAATCTATAATTTGATTGGAACCTCCTTTATGTGTGGTTTCCAATTGAATAATAAGAGTTTATACTATACTTGTTTGACATATCATTAGTGGATCCTCTAACCTTGACATTATTTGTTATCATTGTTTAATCCTTACGTTAATTTTCCATCTCAAAGTTCTCATCAACTTTTCTTCTTCTTCTTCTTCTTTTTTCTTTATTATTATTGTTGTTGTTGTTGTTGTTGTTATTATTATTATTATTATTACTACTACTACTACTACTACTACTATTAGTACTACTACTACTAGTAGTATTATTATTGCTACTATTATTATTGTTGCTGTTATTGTTACTATTGTTGTTGTTTATAATTCTTATTTATAATTTGTACAATTAACCTCCCTGTAGTTCGACCCCGGTCTTGCCGGGTTATTTATTACTTCGACACTCCTGCACTTGGGAGAAGACAATAATCTTTTGGTCGTGTCAAGTTTTTGGCGCCGTTGCCGGGAGGTAAGTTTTGTATAAATTATAATATTTATTTTATTTTCTCTTTTCACTTTTCTTGTATATAACTTTGTTTCTTTTCTCTTGTTTCTTCTTCTTTTGTTTTCTTTTTCCTTTTATTCTATTCCTACATGTGCATAATAGTGTGGTCACGTACATCAAGTGGTAGACTTTGTAGGGTATCCTTGTCATTTTCAAAAAATATGGTCGAAGAAGATAATCAATCACTTTATAATGAGAATAATAAGAATAACCGTGCTAGAACACTTAGAGACCACATGAATCCTACAAGAACAAGTGCACCATCATGCATAGTTTTTCCTCCCGATGCATCTCATTTTAATTTTAAACCAGGTATTATTCAACTTTTATCTTCTTTTCATGGCTTAGAATTGGAAAATCCATGCTTGCATTTAAGGGAATTTAAGGAGGTTTGTAACACATATAATGATTCAAATTGTAGCATGAACACCATCAGATTAAAGCTTTTTCCTTTTTCATTAAAAGATAAAGCTAAAACATGGCTACAGAATTTAAGACCAGGATCCATTCGTGCTTGAGATGAAATGCAACAACAATTTTTAAAGAAGTTTTTTCTATCTCATAGAACAAACTCTTTCAAAAGACAAATCACCACTTTCACTCAAAAACCAGGAGAAACATTTTACCAATGTTGGGATAGGTATCAAGAGTTGCTTAATACTTACCCTCATCATGGTTTTGAAACATGGAGATTGGTTTCACATTTCTATGAAGGGTTAACACCTAGAGATAGGTAAATGGTTGAATTGATGTGCAATGGAACTTTTGAAGATAAAGACCCTGGTGAAGCAATGGAGTACTTAGACTTGTTAGTTGAAAATGCTCAAAATTAGGACACCGCGGGTATTTATGAGGCACCGAGTAAAACTCAACCTCATACATCTAGTGGAGGTATGTACAACCTTAGGGAAGATCATGACCTTCAAGCCAAGTTTGCATCTTTAGCTAGAAAAGTCGAGGCACTAGAATTGAAAAAGAGTGGTCAATTAAAATCTGTTGAAAACGTTGTATATCAAATATGTGAAATAAATGAATACTTAACCAATAATTGTCCAACCTTGCCTTTTTTGAAGGAATGTCTCCATGAACAAGCCCATGCTTTAAACAGTTTCCAAATGTCCAATCATAACACATACTCGCAAACATACAACCCTAGTTGGATAAATCACCAAAATTTCAGTTGGAAGAGTGACAATGCATAAATTTCACCACCACAGTTTCAAGAACACCATAATTTTCAAAATTCTTATGGATATGCACCTCCTTATGCTCCACCTCCTATAAGAAATTTTGAGGAAACTTTGTATGCATTTATTGAAAAGCAAGAGACAATCAACACTCAACTTGCTCAAAGCATAACAGATTTTAAAGATACTTTTGCAAAATTCACATTTGCTCTCAATTTTGAAGAGAAAGGTAAGTTTCCATCTCAAACACAGCAAAATCCTAAGGAGCAATACAATGCAAATGCAAATAGTTCTAGAAGTCAACACATGGATAAAGTCAAATCAGTCACTACTCCTCGGAGTGGTAAGGTTATTGAAAAACCCTCTCTTGAACCTTATAAGAAAGATGATGAGTCAATCTCTAAGGGTAAGGAAGGGGTTGAATCTGAAAATTACAAAGAAAAGATTGATTCTCCGCCAGCACTTCTATTTTCTCAAGCCATGACCAAACAAAGGAAAGTCAATCACAACTCTGAAATTTGTGAAAATTTCAAACAGGTAAGAATCAATATACCTTTGTTTGATATTGTTAAACAGGTTCCTTTCTATGCTAAATTTTTGAAAGATCTATGCACTGTGAAGAGGAAACTGAATGTGAAAAAGAAAGCCTTTCTAGCTGAACAAGTAAGTGCTATTCTTCAGAACAATAATGCTTTGAAATATAAAGACCTTGGTTGTCCTACAATTTCTTACTTTATTGGAGAACATAAAATTGAAAGAGCCTTACTTGATCTTGGAGCTAATGTGAATTTACTTTCATATTCAGTTTTTCAAAGTCTCAATCTAGGTGAGTTAAAACCAACTTCTATATCTCTTTTACTTGCCGATAAATCTATAAAAGTGCCTAGAGGAATAATTGAAGATGTGTTAGTACAAGTCGATAAATTCATTTATCCTGTGGATTTTATTGTTTTGGACACACAACCTGTTGAAGTATGTAATTCATTTCATGTTATTTTAGGACGTCCATTTCTTGCAACTTCTAACGCATTGATTAATTGTAGGAATGGACTGATGAAGCTATCATTTGAACACATGACATTAGAGATGAATATTTTCAATATTTGCAAGTAACCTGGAGATGATAATGATTTATAAGAAGTAGATCATATTGACGAATTAGTTTATGATCAACTTGAATGTACTTTAAGTAAAAATGAGTTTGAGGAATCTGAAGATTTGCAAATGATTTATTCTGAGGAAGAAATCACGAATGAAAAAAGCACCGAAAATGTTGATGCAAATCTTTTGTCGGCAGTGACAACAAATTCGACATCTGACATCACACCAATCGATCATTACTTTCCTAATGAATCCTTACTTTCTCTTAGTCCAATGCCTTGGTATGATAAAAATATCAATTTTCTTGCTTTAGGAGATTTGCCAGCTGATTGAAGTACCAAAGACAAAGAAAAGTTTTTGAATGAAGTGAAGAACTTTTATTGTGATGACTTTAACTTATTCAAATATTGTCCTGATCAAATATTTCAAAGATGCATTCCCGACAATGAGGTAAGTAGTGTCATTAAATTTTGTCATTCTGAAGCATGTGGAAGTTATTTCTTGTCAAAAAAGACAGCTATAAAAATCTTTCAAAATGGATTTTATTGGCTCACCATGTTTAAGGACACGCATGCATTCTGCAAAACTTGTGAAAATTGTCAAAAAGTTGATACTGGTCAAAAAGTTTAGTTTTATAATTCTCAACTTTATGCATTCCCTAGAGAGCTAAGATCAAGATGGAGCAATCTTTACGGGGCCTATGATATTGAGAATTCAATGAATGATAATGTTTTTAAGGAAAATGAACATCGTTTGAAAGCTTACTTTGATAATTTTCCTAGTGAAAATGAATCAACTGGTTTGAATGATCTTGTAGATAAAGGTTGATTATTTTATTTTTCTCACATTGTTTTTGTGTTTTTTTTTAGTGATTTTTGCTAGTTTCTCTCACCCCGGTTAAGTGGTGGACAACGGTACTCCGTGACTTTCAGTCGGTTCTTTCAGTTTTCCATAATAACTTATATCTGTGTATATATTTGTGCAATTTTTTGAATTTCTCCTTCAATTTTCATTTGAAAATGGACACTAATCTTGAAAAATTGAAAAAGTATTTTCCCGCTCTGCCTCAGAATGCGATTACAAAAATTTACCATGCTAGATGTGCTAGATGTGCAAGATCGAGATTGTTAATGAATCATGGAGTTTGATTAGTACTTAAAAGTGCATTTTTATCATGGTTTTATATCATCATTTTGCACTTGAAGTATCAATAATTCCTTAACTAAAGCATGTTTATAATAATGTATCTAATAATATAAGATACCTATAATTTATGGTAAATGTTTATTTTTAATGCAGGCCTATCACATAAATGAAAGGATTGATTGATGAATTTAAGAATTGAAATTGAAAGGACAAAGAGATGGCTAAACTCCGAAAAGAGATGTCGGTGTAGTCCATACCGGAACACTATTCGGTAATTGGATCATATCTGTATCTGTAGATCTCAGATTTAGGTCCACTTTATATGGATGGAAAGGTAAGACATAGGCCTACAACTTTCATACGGAGCCTAAGATCTAGAAAGGCCATTTTCAAGTCCAAATTGTAGCAACAACAAAGAAGCCCGAATCTGTCCTCCAGCCCGAGCTCTGTTCAGTATTTTGGCCATATCTGGAGTTCTAGAAGTCCAACTGAGCTGAATGTTTTACACAAGACAGCTGAGACAATTGCCTACAACTTTTATGTTTTCAAATGGTTCCAAGTTTGACGTTATCAATGATGTTTTGGGCAGACAAGAGAAGATAAGGATTGTCACTAAGTCAAGAGTTGACCACCCACTCATCAATAAGTCATCAAATCAATAGTTCCCAATTTTGGCCTATAAAAGGAGGCATTTGCCATGTATTTAGGCATCTTGGTCTCCAGATCAAGATTATGCTTTTGCTTTCTCTCTTTGTATTTTTTGTAATGTTTATGCTTTGCTTTTATTCATATTAAGTTTATGCCTTTCATTTCCTTTCATTTACTTAAGGGAATCAAACATTTCACTATCTACATATCAGTATCTGCAATGCGAGTTACTAAGCTTGTAAGGGTGTGTCAACACCTAATGCCCTAAGACCAAGTGGTCTGGGAGTCATTAGCTGAAAGCTCGTTACATGGGTTAAAGATGCATGGTGTTTTAAGTTATATGTATATATATATATATATATATTAAAAAAAAGAAGAAAAAAAATAATTATCCCAACCCAACGAAGTTTACCTTAAACATTAGAACAAAAACTTTGTTTTCTTCCAAGAAAAGCCTCATAATTATGTGTTGATATATTGAGCACAAAAGAAAGGTTTTATTAATATCTTGTTAAGAGATATTGAGCAGATATATAAATTTAATGAGAGTTTGTTTATCTGGATTGATTAATGAAAGTTGAATGATGAATACCTTGCTTTGTGGAATTTGCAAATTGCTTTTCTATTTTAACGCTTTAATTACTAGAGACTAATAATAAGCTGGTTGGGGGTGTGATTAGTACTTAAAAGTGCATTTTTATCAAGTTTTTATATCATCATTTTGCACTTGAAGTATCAATAACTCCTTAACTAAAGCATGTTTTATAATAATATATCTAATAATATAAGATACCTTTAATTTGTGATAAATGTTCATTTTAAATGCGGCCTATCACATAAATGAAAGGATTGATTGATGAATTTAAGAATTGAAATTGAAGGGATAAAGAGATGGCCAAACTTAGAAAAGAGATGTCGGTGTAATCCAAACCGGAACACTGTTCAGTAATTGGGTCATATCTGGAGCTATAGATCTCAGATTTAGGTCTACTTTATATGGATGAAAAGGTGAGACATAGGCCTACAACTTTCATAGGACCCAAGATCTAAAAATGCTATTTTTAAGTCCAAATTGTTGTAACAACAAAGAAGCCCGAATCTATCCTCCAGCCCGAGCACTGTTCAGTATTTTAGCCATATCTAGAGTTCTAAAAGTCGAAATGAGTTGAATTTTTTAAACAAGAAAGCTGAGACAATTTCCTACAATTTCATGTTTCAAGTGACTCCAATTTTGACGTTATCAATGACGTTTTGGGCAAACAAGGGAAGATAAGGATTGTCACCAAGTCAAAAGTTGGTCACCCACTCATTAATTAGTCATCAAATCAATAGTTCCTAATTTTGGCCTATAAAAGGAGGCATTTGCCATGCATTTAGGCATCTTGGTGTCCAGATCAAGATCATGCTCTTGCTTTCTCTCTTTGTATTTTTTGTAATGTTTATGCTTTGCTTTCATTAATATCAAGTTTAGGCCTTTCATTTTAATTCCTTTACTTAATTAACTTTTATCTTATTTATATTCTTATTTTGTTTATCTATTTTTCTTTCTTTCATTATGTCTAGCTAAGTTTATTATGTCAAGGTGAAAAAGTTACACTAATGGTATAAGGATAAGTATAGTGTAAACTTAATATGGACTTTAATGTTTGATACTAATATATTTTATATTTGTTATCTTGTTCACTCTTTAATACTTTGTTTGTTAAATGACTAATCTTGATTTATGTTGTATAATATTTGGTATAACAAATGCTTGGCACTTTCATAGCTCATATTGTATGGTATAACCGACACCTAAGCTATGAAAGGAACTTGATTTGTTGTTAACATAAGTTATAATCATGAATACTTGACGAAATTTACAAGTATTAGCATTAATTTAATAAAATGACTAATGTAATTATGTTAACAATCTATAATTTGATTGGGACCTCCTTTGTGTGTGGTTTCCAATTGAATAATAACAGTTTATACTATACTTGTTTGACATATCATTAGTGGATCCTCTAACCTTGACATTGTTTGTTATCATTGTTTAATCCTTACATTAATTTTCCATTTCAAAGTTCTCATCAACTTTTCTTCTTCTTCTTCTTTTTTCTTTATTATTATTATTGTTGTTATTATTATTATTATTACTACTACTACTATTACTACTACTACTATTATTAATATTATTATTGCTACTATTATTATTATTGTTGTTATTATTATTATTGTTATTTATAATTGTTATTTATAATTTGTACAATTAACCTCCCTGTGGTTCAACCCCGGTCTTGCCGGATTATTTATTACTTCGACACTCTTGCATTTGGGAGAAGACAACAATCTTTTAATCGTGTCAATAGCCAACTCGATATATATAATCATCATATATGTATTTTTCTCTTAAATATTATTATTTAGATATGAATTCATAATCAAAATAATTACACTTTAGTATATTTCCAGTAATATGGTTCATAATGTTTTTAAAAATATTTTTAATTGAATATTTATTAAAAAATATTTTTTATTTTTATCATTAACAAGTTAAAATCATAAAAAACCTTTTTAAAAAAATTAATTATTCTTTAAAAAAAAATTTAAAAAATAAATTAAACCACTAAGAGTACTAAGCATACTCTTAGTTTACTCACACTTATTCCTAAATAAAAGTATTTTTGTACCTAATACTTGAAGAAATTAAGACTTTTAGGTAACATGATTTAAATACTATTTAATAGAAAATTAATGTAAAATTAATTTTTTAAAGTTTTTGAATTATTTTAATATATTTTTTAAATAAAAAATTATTTAAAAAATAACCACGAGGAACAAATGCTACCTTAAATTATTGTGCGTAGGTGCTTAAATTCGAATTATTTTACAACAATGGTATGTACAACGAGAGGTTGACAGATGTGGCACCTAATTGATAAAGCCGGTAGTTGAGGGAGCTATTCTAGCAATTATATATAATAGGGGGACTAATCGTAAGTTTGCCAAACAAATTTAAGTAGCCTCCTCTCTCAACTGAATCAAATCAGTCAATAATGGATCATCAATGGCGACCAATGCCACCTATTCACCCTACCAGTATCTGCCCTATCTGCTCCTTTTCTCACTTCCCATTCTGTCCCCCTCCCCCCCCTCCTCCTCCTCAATACAATCAAAGCCCTATATTCCCACCTCCACCACCGCAGCCCGAACACCCGTATCATTCTGGCCCACCCAACCCATACATGGTCGTCAACCCTAACCAGGGGTGGCAGTGGCACAGAGAAGACGGATATGGACATCCCAATCCCATGTATGATTATTATAGGAATAGTACTGCGAGTTGTATTAATGGTGAAGCTGATCGGAGCTATAAGAGGCCAAGGGTTGATGGTAGCATTGGATCTGGTATGTTTGGATACGTGAATAATCAAAGTCCAGCTAATTTTTTTTCGGATGACGAGCGTAGATTGAAGCTGATTCGCGATCACGGCAACACAACTAGTCTGTATAGTCCTTTTCCGCCCACACATGATGATATGAATAGTAATAACTGGAAAAATCAGCCAATGCCTAATTCCGCCGAAATGAGGCGGCAGCAGCTGCCAATTGAAAGTGTTTACCATGAAAATAATAGGGTGTTTGGAGGACATCCGCCGCCGCCGCCTCCTCCTCCGCCAACTTCACCGCCACCGCCTCTTCCTATGGAACCACCACTCCTCCCTTCACCCCCCAAGTCATCATCTGCTCTGTTTCCTGTTCCTATTAATTCCGCAGCTACCAATCCTTATCTGCATAACCACTCATCTGGGTTTGTTTCTGAGGTACTGTTGCTTTGTTTTGCTGTTTGTTTTCACTTCGGTCAATTAGAATCTTTTGTTATAACCTTTTTGGTTGGATGTTTGAAGGAATGGAAACAATCCTCAGGAAAAACCTTTTTGCATAAGAAATTGTCTCCAGAGAGGCCAATAGTAGTTGATGCTTCTCACTTGTTTAAGATGCCTCATCGTGCAACTCGCCCCAATCATATTGTGATAATTCTTAGAGGGCTTCCAGGTGAGATACTGTTTTCTTTGCTAGAGTTAAGTAAATACCAGATAGAATATACACTTCAATTCCTATGTTTTATATTCACCATGAATCTGTTTTGTTTCCCCCACTTCACTTGAGTTCAAGTCAATCATCATCTGCTGCTATGTTTGGAAAATTGATTTTCATACTTCTGAGGGCTAGGTTTGAAGAAGCTGGCTTGTTATCTGAACAAACTCAAGATTGCTATTTCATTTTCTTTCTTTCTTTTTCTTGTGTAGTTTAAACATATAAAAATCAATTAAATGTTGTTGGAAGGAACTTGATGCCCTGAGAGGTAGGGAAGTATTGTACTAATTTTCTTAGTTTAAAATTCACAGTTGTTGGGTTAACATCTAGCAAAAATATTCTTAGATGTTAATTTTAACTAACTTTTCATTGGACATGTGTTATGCCCTTGAAAGGCTTGGTGGGTTTTTTAAAATTTCAATTGTCTGCTAGCTGTAATTCTCTTAAGACAAAAATCTCAAACAAATAATGGCAAATCTTAGATGGGTGAGGATGACATGTATAGATGCAGTGCAATGACCTTGGGTGTCAGCTTCACTTTTGTCATTCTAAATTTGTTTATCACTTTTTCTATGAAAACTTATTTGCAAGGTAATGCATAAGTTTATGCAAGCATCTGCATTTGCAGTTATTCAAATGATAAGATGTTATATGCTGTGTACATAAACTGTAATTAGAGAATTGAAGATGCCTGTTGCAGCTTCTAGTTTACGTACTTACTTCACTTCATATACTTAAAGGCAGTGGTAAAAGTTACTTAGCAAAGACGATGCGTGACCTTGAGGTTGAAAATGGTGGTAATGTGCCACGAATTCATTCCATGGATGACTATTTCATGACTGAAGTTGAAAAGGTGCGTTGATTTTGTTTGGTCTACATGAACGACTATAAAATCTCCTAATTTCATTCAAGTTTGTGTATTTTCAATATGCTGAGAAGTATTATATTCCATGCCAACAGGTTGAAGACGGTGATGCTTCAAAATCTTCAAGCTCTACAAGAGGCAAGAAACCAATTGTAAAGAAGGTGGTCATGGAGTATTGTTATGAACCTGAAATGGAAGAGGTAATGCTAATAAATGCTTCTAGAGCTAAGAAATTTGGTTAAAAAAAAACCAGAATATGCCTTTTCAGTCTCCTTGCTTTGCATTTATGTATTCATGAGAATGCAAATTTTATGGTAGAGGTTATGTAAAAAATAATATTTCTGTCATTGATAGCATCACGACATGCATAGAAATGTGCTAGTTGGTTTGTCTTGTGCAAAAAATGAACTACAGAACAACTACAATTATAAGTTGCTTGCTCTATCTTCTAAGAATTCCAACCTGCTGGAATTATGTTCTGATAACTTTATCCAAACACTTACTTTTTTCTGCCTGTTACTTATTCTATTGTTTTCTCAAATCTCATGCTGTCTATCCTTACAATAGGCTTATCGAGAAAGCTTGTTGAAAGCATTCAAGAAGACCCTTGAGGAGGGAACTTTCACCCTTGTCATTGGTATGTTTTTTGTTTTGGAAACCTTTTAATTGATGACAAACGCCTTTTATTGTCCCTGCAAAATTTCTCCATTTTTAATCATCTTCTGAAATGCTTTTTTAAAGTTAGTGGAACTCTTTAAATGTTCATTTATTTCAAGATGGTAAGTTGCAATTTATATTGACAATATGTACCAATTTGGCAGCATGGTTTCATTTTGCTTGATGCTAAGAAAGTACTTTATCTGGTTTAATGTCTCATTCCATGTTTCTACGATAGTTGTTGCACAAACTCAATGTTCTTCGTGTCTAATGGTCTTGACTTATTGAGTAGATTAGGAAGTGAAGATCTCTTGTTCCTTTTATTTTTTATTTTTTTTTGTCTTCAAATAAATTTTCAAACGATAGGCTTGAAACAAAAGACAAAGTGATTCAGGGTTCTTGCAGATATCTTTGGTTTTTTAGGCACCCAACAAATTAAATCATCTAGCCTCATTATAGATTTAGTGGTGATGCAGTGCTCCATGCACTGCTTTCATTGTAACTAACTACAGATGCAGTTTTGTGCGGCAATTGACCCTTTTGTGCTGGTATGTGTGCTTCGTCTTAGTGGATGACCGCAATCTGCGGGTAGCTGATTTTGCTCAATTTTGGGCAATTGCAAAGGTATACCCTCACTTCTCTCTTGTGACAAGCTCTGCGAGTAAATATGTTCTCATTTCCCGATGTCCTTGGAATATTTTGAAGAATGAGGTCTTCGGGTCATCTTTGTGTAGTTGGATAGAACTAATGTCTGTATGCTGTGCTTTCGCTTTTCTTTTTAATTTTGCCTGGGCTTCCCATTGCTGGACTTTCCTCCCATGGTCAGTGTTCACTTTTCAGTACAGTTTATTTTTCTTTCTTCTTCATGATCTCTTTGTAGTTCGATTGGATGATAGCTGTATCTGGTGTGTTTTTCATTTTTTCTCTTGTAAATTATGATTATGAAACTATAACCAACTTGTAGCTTTTGCAAAAAAAGTTTATTTGAGCTGAAATACAAGAATGAATTTCAGTTCATTAGTAGATCAATTAATCATATTTCTGCTTATTGTTCAGAAATCCCTTTGATTAATATATTATTGATCTACTAAAATTAATATAACTGATCAGAAATCCATTCAATTGACATAATTGATAAATTGATTAGAAATCCCTTGGGGGAGAAATATGAGAATGACATTTCATTTCATTAGTCAATCAATTAATCAAACTAATTTCTGCTCGAGTTTTTGAAGTGTAGCCCTTCTGTTTATAGGTGAGTCAATACATGAAAAGAGGTTGGGAATTTATTTGGTGTATTAGATGCTCAAGTCTGTAGTCATCCTTTGGGGTCATATGATGATTGTAATTTTAAAAGACTTCCACTTCTTATTTTTCAGAGGCAAGCCTTCTTTGTTAGATATGTAAATGTTGGTGATTGAAGGAATGTTGGCATGCCTTGTAATAAATTTATGATGTATTAGCTAACCTTGGCAACTATGTGTAGTTTAGAGTTGTCTGGGCTGCAGTAATTGTAAATTCTTCTCTGTTGAGCTACTAACTCCATATGAAGTTTTTGTTGTTCTTCCTCCTTGTATTCACCAGAATATTGGTTTTTGTGCTTCTGGATGACGTCTACTTATTAAAAGCATCAGCGAACAGTTTTACATAAAATGTTAGTGAAAACATGGTTTACATATCTTGTTTTGGGGCTGCTTTGTATACGTGCCTTGTTGTTATTTATGTGGATGATTTTTAGAATTTCCAGGTCCATATGATGTAGTTTTTGAAAAAGTTGCATTTTTACCTTGTTTGGTGAATTGGACTTGATTGTTGCTACCTTGCTGATGCCATTTATCAACTCATAGAAGTTTGATTTTCATGGTATAGCTAATGTGATTGGTCTAGAGTGCCCAATTTTAATCTGATTGCTTGCATTTCCTTAATATTACATTCCTAGGAAACCCAGTGATGAGAGCATTGCTCAGTGATAGTCAATGCAAAGAATCTATTGGGAAATTCAGGATTTAGATTTTTGGCTTGTCAATTTGTTTTATTCAAATTTGAGATTGCTTGGAAGATCTTTTCCCTGAAGTATAATTTATTTACAAGCTTTGTGAGTTTCTAATAACTGGTCGCATCCTTTAATCATAATTTCAATTCCGTAAAATTCAACCACCTGATTCAATTCCTATTTGCCCCATGGCACCCTTAAGTTTTCTGAGATCACAGGCCTAAGGAATGGGAGATGGATCTAAAAGGTGTCATATATTATACTCTTTCATTCAATGTGTTCATCTGAAAGTGCTACCCTCTCTTTGAGTATTTGAAGCAACTTTTGTTTGAATGGTGCTGGTGTAGAATCAGAGAGTTGTTGATTAGTTTTATATTTTCTTATTAGTTGCATCACTTACTACATCTTTTTCTTTTTTAAATTTTTATCTCAGAGATCAGGCTACGAAGTTTACATATCAGAGGCTACATATAAAGACCCTGTAGTGAGTTTCAATCTACATTCTAGTTTATTTTGGGTTGATTACTGCTATATCTTCTTCCCACTGCACCACACTTGCGTGATATGCAATTAGCCATTCAAATTTGTTGTTCTTACACTTTTTGCAATTAATCTGATAGTAACCGAGGCCTCAACATTTAAACATAAGTCTAGTTTCAAGCCTAAATTGGAAAGAAAATTCATTTTGCTAGATAGTTACATCACTTTGATAATCCTGTGGAATTGCAGGGTTGTGCTGCTAGGAATGTACATGGTTTTACCATAGATGAAATACAAACAATGGCCCGGCTATGGGAAGAAGCTCCATTGATTTACACTCAATTGGACATCAAGGTTTGTTATGTCTAGTATCTTAGTTTTACTCTGGATTAAATGATAGGAAGCTCGAAATGGTTCAAAATTGTGGAATACAAAACTGAATATGCTATTCAAAAGTGCATTAACTTTTCAAGCTTGACAAAATTGGGAACCCACAAGTGTATTTATCATAGACTCTTAAACTTCAGAGCCAGTCTTTTGACTTACAGTTACTTCTGTGATATTTTACTGGCATGACAGTCATTATTCTGTGGAGATGACCTGAAGAAAAATGGAATTCAAGAGGTAAGTGAATGTCATCTTGTTGTATTGATGCCTTCTATTTTCTTCTCCCGAGTTAAGAGAAAGTTCATCTTCATGCTATATTGATGCTTTCTTTCTCTCCTGAGTTGAAAAAAAGTTCATCTTGATTTATGTGGTCTCACTTGGATGTATTTAATAGCTGTTTTGGTGTACAGGTAAAAGAAAAAATAGTTAAATAAATTATTATTATTATTATTTTGTTGTTTCATAGTTCTTCTGAATATCTTTATTGATTTGGCAATAATGGACACCATAATTGACTTTTATTAGTTAGGGCGAATTATAATCGTTGTGGAAGTGTGATCCTACTCTGAATGTGTGATGAACTGCCCTGAGTAGCTTTCCTTTGTGCACTCTATGTGCTGTTTGGTGCAAATATCTTAGCTTACATGTTGCCTAGGACACGGAATTTGTAGTCAGTGATTTGATTTTATTTCTTGTATTGAATCTGCCAGGTTGACATGGACACTGAAGATGGAGACTTTGGTAGTCCATCAAACCTGCAGGAAGGAAAGCCTGAGAAGACAATAGTTCCTCCCATAGAAGATGCACCTCATGGTATATTTTAACTCTCTGCTTTCAACGCTTCCATATAATCTTGTTGATCTTTTATTGGGCTTGAGGAGTTTTTAATATCCTGCCTTCCATGGAAAAAAGGTGCCTTTTGCATAAATTCCGACGCGCTGGTCAGTTCTGGGCATTGTAAAATCTAGTGAGGTTAAAAATGATTTCAATTATGCCTCAAGTGGTTGTGGATAAGTGTTGTTAGCACTCCAGCGTTAAAACTTTCAGGTTGAGAAGTTTTCCCTAGGATTATGCTGCTATTTCCACTCGTTACAAATAATAAACTATAAAAAAGTGCCTCTATTTTCAACGTAATATAGTTTAGTCCCTCTTCATTGAAAACCTAATGTTTAGTACCCAGACTGGCTGATCAGAATTGACTATTTTTTCATTATCTAAATTCTTGATGCCTTAAAAGTTAACAATCAATTAACAAGACAAACTATAATGGCACAAAAAATGTCATAAGTTCTTAAAATGCCGGAACTTCAATTAATGGAATAACAGCAATGCTAGTCAAGGTACCAAACAATATGTTTTAAAAAAAGAGGGACTTCTATATTATTTACTGACCTTACAGCTTTCCAATGCAAATTCTCTTCTGAATCAGTAGCTGAACCCCTCTCTGAAATTTGTGATTTGCCAAGGTTTAATATTCCCTTATGCACCATGCATTTAGCTGAAACTGTCTTATGTTGTCAATGTCCAAAATGGCCATGTGCATGAACTTCTCAACTAAGCTAAAGATCAGTAGTTCCTGACTGATGGCTCAATTTGTAAATGATTTGGCAGAATTTCTTCTTGGGGAATGCAAATAAGTTGTTGTACTATAATTAGTGAGGGAGATTGCACTTATGTTGCATGTACCATGAATATGATCTAAATGTCCATCTGGATTGTGAGCATTTTATTCTTGGCAGTTTGCATGTAATGAATATCATATTTGAATAACATCTCTACTATTAACATCCTATTTTCAGTTAGTTTTCTGTAAAGAGATTTATTAGTTGAACGGTTATAAATTCCTGTTATGTTTCTCCAGTTCACTGTGAGACAAACTTTTGCATATAACTTGTTAGATTCTTCTATTTACTATCATTTAAACTTTAGTTCCTGCAAAAGACAGTAAGAGATGGGATGCTGAAGAGGACCATCCTTCAGGATTGAAAGAATTGGGTAAAAGTAAATGGTCAGATGATTTAGATGAAGGTGACACACAAGGATCTGAAAGCATGAGGACTAATAATGCTCTTTCTGGGTTGGTTCAAGCTTATCAAAAGCAACGAAAATCAGTGCATTGGAGTGACCAGGTAACTATAACATACGCTGCTAGTATTTTGTTGTATTAAGTTCTCATTTGAATCCTATTCTAAATTTCTTTTGTTATTCTTATATGTATCCTTCTAACAAATCCAACATGACAAACTTCTTATTGACTCAGTATAACTATTGAAATCTCTCAAGTATATTGTATTACATTGTCTTGAACAGTAGGCATCCCCATTATCATTAGGTTTGAATGATTCATTCTTTATTAAAATATAAATAAATAAATAATACAAACTTAACGATGTTGTCATATATTAGTAGTATATAGAATTTAAATGCTTGTACAAACAACAACAATATATCATTCTTAACATGAGGCAGTGATGAAATCACTTCTGGCATCAATCTTTTGAGATGTACTCTTGGAAAGCATAAGCCTCACGAGATTAAGCACATGTCTTCACTGCAATTTCCTTGCCTTTAATCTTCACATTGATGCGTACAAGTTTTGTGGACAAAAGACTATAGTAGATGACTGTCTGCTTTTGGCAGTCATTGGTGAGACATGATTGAAAAGTGGGACCTCCTTTCTTGCTAGGGTACTTGCAATGTAACTGACAGGCTTATTTCTACACAACTGTAACTTTATCTTATTTATAATATGGAAATGTACAATGCTTGTCTGTTTTCTATCATTTTTGGTCGGTTGCTATATATACACTTAGACTATAATTATATGAGCATTTTGCATGTTATGTGCTTACATATTTGTAGTTTCACATTTGTCTTTTATTATAGTCAGTTGTGCTAATAGGTCAAGGCATTCCAAACAATTTCATAGTATATTTTTAGTCTTCTATAATGAAGTAATATGTTTAAGCCAAAAAACAATGATTTTTTTCATGATTTTTAAAATTTTCCTTATGTATATGTTTTTTGTTAGGCTTAGTCTTCTTGAAGCTTGTGGCATGCCTTGTAGGAGGATAGATGGCTTGTCTTATGCTTTCTTTTTGTAAAACCTGGCAACAAGGAACAGCTAGTAGAAAACTTCTATGTCGTTGAATGTCTGTAAGCATTACATCCTCATTACAGTACTTGAGAGCGGCCCATCAGGAACTGGCTGGGCATATCTGAAATTCTTGTGAGAGAACCACGATGATTTGCTTTACATTGAAGAAAATATCTGAGAGGAGTCCACATAACATGGCTCTATGTCAGGGACACTACCAATATTTTAACATTTGTCAATGACTTTGTTTCATTGGATAAGCGAGTGCCGCACTGAATGAATTGAAACCCACCACCACATGAATAATTAATGCTCTACTTAAAAGTTATTGTCACTGTACAGGTTGGGGATACTGGGTTTTCTATAGTTGCAGCAAAGAAAGCAAATATGTTGTCTCTAGTTATTGGACCGGGTGCTGGATACAACTTGGTAAGCGTTACGGCTATCTCAGCTTCTTGTTCATTATTAGATGTTCTGTTCTTGAAGAAGACTACTTTTGATCAATTATCAATCTTTTGAAACACAATAAAATGATATACTAAACATACACTCCCTTGTGGTGCCTGTGCAAAGCGCACCATATTAATACAGTTCAAGGCTATTATTGCTGTACTTAACATAGAGCCAAGCTGGCTAAATGATCTTCTTATTTATGTTCTTGTGTTTTCAACGACTGCAGAAGACCAACCCATTATCTGAAGAGGAGCGACCAACTTCAACCTCAGGTGTTGGCAAGTCAAGGCAGAGCATGTTCCAAGAGCGACTTCGCGTGGAGCACGAGTCCTTTAAAGCTGTTTTTGATCGGAGGAAACAGCGCATTGGTGGATTGGATTCCGAGGAATACTATTAGATGTGGGAAACTCCATTCTGCAAGCTGTTCTTGACATTCTTTTTTAGCATTCTCATCTGTAATTCTTAATTTCACGAGAAAGTAGGGTGGGGTTTATGCTGTAATTGCCCAATCAATCATGGCGAAACCAAAATTACTGTACATGCATGTCCAAATTACCATCCACCCCCTGGGTTTTTGGCAATTTTGATTTTCCGAGCAATAACAAACACAATCTTTTATGAAATGGTTATGAGATGAAAATCGACCTGAACCTTCAGTTTTCTTACAGACGATGGAGAATCCATTTTCACCTTGACCGATTTCTGCACGTCATTTGTTTGGCTCGCATCAATAAATCAACTGCCCTAAATAAATAAATAAAAGTTGAGTGGGATGAGCTTTAATCAGTGCAGATTTCGTCAGTTGTGGTCAAGTATAGAAGTTACTAGATCATTCATTCTGAGCAATAATCACATTATTCCCAGCAAGATGTTTTGGGAGAGCTTGGCAAATCATCAACCGAAGCAGCTCATCACTTTGTTAAGGCATCTGAATGAACCTACTCCATTTATATCTCCAACCTTTTTATCAGGCATTGACTAGCTATATTATTTATTGGATCTCTTCAAATTTCAGTAATAATTTTTCTCAAGTATACTTGTTCCTTTAACCATTTATAATAGTTGTTCTTTGATTGGAACTTGCATGCAGGTAAAATTCCAAAGAACTTGTGTGAGTCATGTTTGCATCATGTTTGAAAAATAGAACCTACTTGTTCTTTGATTGGAACTCGGGCGCAAGTAAAATTCTAAAGAACTTGTGTATCATGTTTGAAAAAAAAAACCTCTAAATATACAGAGGTACACTATGGGGAACCCATAATTTTTTTTTTCTTCTAATAGGAAACATACGGAGAAGGAGCTTGTTCTTAGATAATTTTTAAGTTTATATAAGAACTATTAAGATAGGTTTAGACTTAATAAGGAGTCTAATCATGTCAAATTTGAAAAACATCTCAAAAAACTTATAATTTTTTTATCTAAACGATGGATTATATTTAAATTTTTATAGGATATTCAATAGGCCATTTTTTTTTATAATAACTACCGTGTCGCTATACATATTGTCAAATCTTTAGATATAAAAATTCTTGCAATGGAACCATGATTTTGGTAGTTTTTGTGATTTTTTTTTTATTTTTGGATTTCATGCTATTTTTATAAACTTGCAAACTTAGAGCTCACATTTCCAACCCTTTTCGCCTATAAAATAATATTGTGTTCTTTATTGAATACTATATCTAGCTTTTCCATGCATTAAGAACCCAATGACTATTATGCTATTGCACTAAAAATACTAAATCAATTCCTTCCTTTGAGACTTGTTGCATTTTATTAAGAGCCAAAGGCCTGTGGCCTCTCTAAAGATAATATAAGGCTCTAAAAGCCTCCTACTAGATGTTGTTATTCAATTTTTTATCAATGTTTTGATAATTTTTTTTAAAAAGAAAAACAATTTGGTGTTAACATAGAGCATTAGGGCTAATATTAGAAAGTAATATGTTAAGAAAATAATTACTAAATTATATATAATTACTACAATATAAAATATCATAGATATAAGATTTGATTGGTATTGGTTATAAAAAATAATTACTGCAATATAAAATACTGTAGATATAAGATTTGCTGATGCTAGTTATAAAAGATAATCTCTACAATAATTATTATAATATATTTTTATATAGTATATATAGAGATAACTATAAAAAAAAAAGAGAAATTTTTTTATAAAAAAGACACAACAAACCCTAAACCACCTATATTTGCCAAGCTAGCTAGCCACCCCCGTTTCGCTGGGAAAAAAACCAAAACTGATGCCCCCAGCTTTTCACCTTTTTGCTTGTTCTCCACTCACCTACTTTTCCCTTTTTTTAGTTTTCCAATAATCAAATCTAAATTTGTTACCTTTGCTTGCTAGCTCCCCGGCAACGGCGCCAAAATTGCTTGACCGCTTTTTATGATCGGCTTGTTTTAACTCGCAAGTGCACGAGTGTGCGATGTAGCAATTAACTCGGTAAGATCGAGGTCATATCCACAGAGAGCTAGATCTGGAAATTAAGCTAAGTAACAAAAAAAAACTCAAGAGAAATTAAATTAACAATAACTTGGTTGAAAATAATTGATGGATTTGTTTTCAAAGATAAAAAAAATGTAAATAGATTTTAAATGACAAGAAAAGTAAGTCTTGGTCCAAATCAATTTTAATGGTGATGTATTGGTGATTTCTTCAACATATATAAGATAACTCAACCTAATCTCAACGATGGTGATATTAGATCGGAAGATATTACAATGAAGATTAGAAAGATGAAGATTGATTATTGCTTAAGAATGAACAAGTACTTTCATATTAAGTAAGATATTGAATCAAGCAATCTCTATACCAAAACTAAAGTTTGTGCATAAAAATTCAAGATTATAACATTACCTAAATGATTTCTAAAATTTCTTTACAATAATAAATCATTCATGAAGAAAATAAGAAGATAAACATTAAGATTCATTCATATCCTAAAGAACTCACCTCAATCACCATTATCCTTGATTTGGATCCAAGAAAGAGTTTAGCCAACCATGATTATATATAAGAACACTTCAATAAACATGAAAGAACTTGAATCCAACTGAAAAAATAAGTTTTACAAACTAAAGAACCGAAATCTATAAAGAAGAACACAATACAATTTCAGAAAAAATTCAGACACAAATCTGACTCTAACTTTGGACAGCAATTCGACCCTCTTTGAAGCTTTTTTTGGAGAAGTCTATTAGAGACATATTTATAGGCAATTCTGTCAACTTTCCAGATCATTAAAGAACAGCTCATTTGGACACCTGAGTCAAAAGTTATGGGTAAAACACCGAAAGGTGTTCTGAAAAATCAAATCAAGACAGCTTTACAACTACTTTGGTGCACGTTTTTCTTCCTCATTTATGAGGTGTCTCCTTCTTCTTTTTGACCCAAAATAATGTTAAAATATCCCCTCCAGCTTTCCATCCATGTGCTTGCCTTCTTGGATCAATGGATTGCCCAAAATAAATCAATTGTTATTTGTTGTGTGGACATGTAAGATCATGGATTGTGTTTGGGTTGATTTGAAGGTTGATTTGGGGTTGATTTAGGGCTGATTTGGGGCTGATTTTGGGCTGAATTTGAGCATCAAATTAGTATACAAATGTACTTATTATTTGGGCTAAGATTGACATTGAAACCTTGAGTGTTTAATGGTTGAAGTTTGCACACAACATAAGGCAAGTTTGGGCTTGAAATAAATCATATGATATTCTTTTCTAGAATTGGAATAGAATTGATTTTTGGGACAAATTTAGAGCACTTATTTGAACCAAGATTTGCTTCAATCTTCAACTAAATGTCTCTTCAATTCTTTGTTCTGAATTCCGACGTTGAATTTTGTGAATTAATTCATTTAAGCTCCAAAAACCTATCGAAACATTAAAACAAACTTCATTACTAAAAAACACATCAATTATTATAAAAACAACCAAATAAAAACAATAAATACATATGTAAAATAAGAGACTTAATGACACTTTTGATGCACAATCACACCCCCCAACTTAGATTTTGCTAGTCCTCAAGCAAAACAAAACATAAAACCTTTAAAATAAAAATAATAATAATAACAACCATAATTAGGCTCGATTCATCACACTTGAAGGATCTATCATGCAAACATTGGTATCTTTAACTTAGTGTACACAATAGCAAATAAAGAAAAATAAGCATACTCACATTCTCTAAATCAAACATCCATACAAAATTTCCAAATTCAGTCATATTTATCGTGCAACCAACATAATTGATTCATACGAAAACTCAACTTGTAATCTTCCCTTCTCACCAACACAAACAAGGTAGCAAACTAGAGAAATATCTATATATATTTTTTCTTTTTTTTTGAAGATATGATTTATTCTTTGTCTTTAAGTTGTCACTTCCCTTTTGACACGAATACAAATATTTGTGATGAATGCACTCAGTTACTCACAACGTCACAAACTTAAAGTGCTTTGCATACTCATATTTCAAGCTGCCGTTTGACGTAAAGATAAATATTTGTGATGAATACCCCTAGTTACTGAGCAACTCAAAACATTGGAGTAGATAGAACTTTGTACACATTTATTTATTTATTTATGTAATAATTATTACTCTATTTACTTAAACCTTGTTTAGGACTAGATCAAATCACAAGTAAAGCATCATACTCATCTTTCATGCATATTCACACAACTCACACAACTTTTACAAGGAAAGATGTACTTCAGTAATCTTAAAAAAAAGTATGCTATATCTTGCTTTATAAGATATTATCTATCCCAAATTAAAGCATGCAATGTTCAACACAATAATGAACCCAAAAATGTAATGATGATCCTAAACAAGTCTCATTCACATACCAATGCAAGTATTTTTTTTTATTATTAATTTTTTTTAACAAGCATGGTTATCTCAAGGATTTAACATAATGAAATATCTAAAATTAAGTTTTACATTATCCTCAATGTAAAAGAGAAAGAGAAGAAAAGTATAAAGATTAAAAAATTGTTACTCCCTTTCTGTTTTCAAGGATGAATGTCTGATTGAATTGGGCATGAGCTGACTTCTTGCTTGATTTTTTTTTAACCTGCATATCACAATTAAAAGAAAACATTGATGTTTTTTTTTTTTGAAAATAAAGAACCTCACACCCCCCCAACTTAAAATAATGCATTGTCCCGAATGCATGAACAAGAAAATATAAGAGATGGAAGAAAGAAAAAAAATGAAAATAAAAATAAAAACTCATTACTTCTCATACTACAATGGTATTGGGTCTTCAAGATCCAATGTCTCAACTTCAGCCACAACATTTTCAAAATAAAGTTTCAATCGATGACCATTTACTTTGAAAATATTTCCATTCTTGAGATTTTCTACCTCAAATGCACCATGCTTAGAGATGAATTTAATCACAAATGGACCAATCCATTTTGTCCTCAACTTCCCAGGAAAGAGATGTAATCGTGAATTATACAAGAGAACCTTTTGACCAACATGAAAGGATTTTCTAAGAATATGTTTATCATGCAACGTTTTCATCTTATGTTTTGAAATTTTTGCATTTTCAAATGCATCATTTCTCAGCTCCTCTAATTCATCCAATTGAAGCTTTCTATTTTTTGCCAACCTCGTTTTCATTGTCATTGAATTGCCGAATGACCCAATATGCACGGTGCTTAATTTCAATAGGGAGATGACAAGGCTTTCCATAAACTAGCCTATAAGGAAACATTCATGATTGTGTATCAAAAGTGTCATTAAGTCTCTTATTTTACATATGTATTTATTGTTTTTATTTGGTTGTTTTTATAATAATTGATGTGTTTTTTAGTAATGAAGTTGTTTTAATGTTTCGATAAGTTTTTGGAGCTTAAATGAATTAATTCAGAAAATTCAACGTCGGAATTCAGAACAAAGAATTGAAGAGACATTTAGTTGAAGATTGAAGCAAATCTTGGTTCAAATAAGTGCTCCAAATTTGTCCCAAAAATCAATTCAATTCCAATTCTAGAAAAGAATATCATATGATCTATTTCAAGCCCAAACTTGCCTTATGTTGTGTGCAAACTTCAACCATTAAACACTCAAGGTTTCAATGTCAATCTTAGCCCAAATAATAAGTACATTTGTATACTTATTTGATGCTCAAATTCAGCCCAAAATCAGCCCCAAATCAGCCCTAAATCAACCCCAAATCAACCTTCAAATCAACCCAAACACAATCCATGATCTTACATGTCCACACAACAAATAACAATTGATTTATTTTGGGCAATCCATTGATCCAAGAAGGCAAACACATGGATGGAAAGCTGGAGGGGATATTTTAACATTATTTTGGGTCAAAAAGAAGAAGGAGACACCTCATAAATGAGGAAGAAAAACGTGCACCAAAGTAGTTGTAAAGCTGTCTTGATTTGATTTTTCAGAACACCTTTCGGTGTTTTGCCCATAACTTTTGACTCAGGTGTCCAAATGAGCTGTTCTTTAATGATCTGGAAAGGTGACAGAATTGCCTATAAATATGTCTCTAATAGACTGCTCCAAAAAAAGCTTCTAAGAGGGTCGAATTGCTGTCCAAAGTTAGAGTCAGATTTGTGTCCGAATTTTTTCTGAAATTGTATTGTGTTCTTCTTTATAGATTTCGGTTCTTTAGTTTGTAAAACTTATTTTTTCAGTTGGATTCAAGTTCTTTCATGTTTATTGAAGTGTTCTTATATATAATCATGGTTGGCTAAACTCTTTCTTGGATCCAAATCAAGGATAATGGTGATTGAGGTGAGTTCTTTAGGATATGAATGAATCTTAATGTTTATCTTCTTATTTTCTTCATGAATGATTTATTATTGTAAAGAAATTTTAGAAATCATTTAGGTAATGTTATAATCTTGAATTTTTATGCACAAACTTTAGTTTTGGTATAGAGATTGCTTGATTCAATGTCTTACTTAATATGAAAGTACTTGTTCATTCTTAAACAATAATCAATCTTCATCTTTCTAATCTTCATTGTAATATCTTCCAATCTAATATCACCATCGTTGAGATTAGGTTGAGTTATCTTATATATGTTGAAGAAATCACCAATACATCACCATTAAAATTGATTTGGACCAAGACTTACTTTTCTTGTCATTTAAAATCTATTTACATTTTTTTATCTTTGAAAACAAATCCATCAATTATTTTCAACCAAGTTATTGTTAATTTAATTTCTCTTGAGTTTTTTTTTTTGTTACTTAGCTTAATTTCCAGATCTAGCTCTCTGTGGATATGACCTCGATCTTACCGAGTTAATTGCTACATCGCACACTCGTGCACTTGCGAGTTAAAACAAGCCGATCATAAAAAGCGGTCAAGCAATTCCTAAAGAGGTCTTATAAGTAGTGCGATATGCCCACAAAGCATCAACTAGTCGTAGGGACCAATCTTTACGATTTGGATTGACTGTTTTCTCTAAAATGTTCTTGATCTCCCTATTTGCCAACTCAGCTTGGCCACTAGTCTGTGGGTGATAGGGGGTACTGACCTTGTGAATTACACCATATTTTCTCATCAAAATCCCAACGGGCTTGTTACAAAAATGTTTTCCCCCATCACTAATCATAGCCCGAGGCATGCCAAAACGAGAGAAAATATTTTCTTTCAAGAATTTGACCACAACTCGATGGTCATTGGTTCGAGATGCAATGGCCTCCACCCATTTAGACACATAATCAACAGCTACAAGGATGAATTGGTAACCAAATGAACTTGGAAAAGGTCCCATGAAATCAATCCCCCAACAATCAAATATTTCCAAAACAAGGATGGGGTTAAGGGGCATCATGTTACACCTAGTGAGGCTACCTAGTCGTTGGCATCGGTCACATGCAACACAGAAGGCATGAACATCTTTAAACATGGTAGGCCAATAAAAACCACACTGCAAGATTTTAGCAATGATTTTCTTAGAAGAGAAATGTCCACCACAGGCTAATGCATGACAAAAATTAATGACCCTTGGAATTTCATGATCAGGGATGCACCGCCTAATAATTTGGTCAGGACAGTATTTAAATAGGTAGGGGTCATCCCAAAAAAGGTGTGCACATTGCGTAAGAATTTTTGTTTGTCAAGTTTAGACCAATGAAAAGGAATCTGACTTGTGGCTAGGTAATTTGCTATGTCAGCATACCATGGAGAACCAATGTAAGAGACAATACCTGCACAAAATAAATTTTCATCAGCAAAGAGTTCATTTATTGGAGATTCATCAATTATGGTCTTATAGCTTGAAAGACGAGACAAATGATCAACCACTACATTCTCTACTCCCTTTTTATCTAGAATTTCAAGGTTAAACTCTTGAAGTAGGAGGATCCATCAAATCAAACGTGGTTTGGCATCTTGTTTTGTGAGCAAATATTTCAATGCTGCATGATCAGTGAAAACAATAACAAGAGATCCAACCAAAAAAGACCTAAACTTGTCTAATGCAAAGACCACAGCTAAGAGTTCCTTTTCAGTTGTAGTGTAATTCAATTGAGCATCATTCAAAGTCTTGCTAGCATAATATATGACATGAGGTTTCTTGTCTTTTCTTTGCCCTAAAACAGCCCCAACCGCAAAATCACTAGCATCACACATCAGTTCAAATGGTAAAGACCAATCAGGAGCTTGCATTATTAATGCAGTTGTCAACAACCCTTTAAGCTTTTCAAAAGCTTCTTGACATTTTGATGTCCAATCAAATTGGACATCTTGTGACAACAAGTTACAAAATGGTTTGGCAATGGTACTAAAAGAATGAATGAATCTTCGATAAAAACCAGCATGTCCTAAAAAGGATCTCACATCTTTCACAGTCTTAGGGGTAGTTAATTTTTGAATGACTTTCACTTTTGACTTATCTACCTCTATCCCTTTTGAAGAGACAATGTGACCTAAAACAATGCCATGTGTCACCATAAAATGACACTTCTCCCAATTGAGTACAAGATTTCTCTCTTCACACCTTTCAAGAACTTTTTCTAGATGCATTAGACACAACTCATAAGAATCCCCATAAACTGAAAAATCATCCATAAAAACTTCCAAAAAAAAAGTTCCACCATGTCACTAAAGATACTCATCAGACACCTTTGAAAAGTGGTTGGTGCATTACACAAACCAAATCGCAGTTGTGATTGTGGCTCACATCTTCCCTTGGTTTTACGTCCAAGAACAGCTTAAACGCCCTCAATGGATCAGGAATAGGCTTCCCATCCAGTTTTCTTAAAAATTGGCAAACAAGGTATTTTTTAGTCAGATTCCCAAGACTAAGTCAATCATGTTCTTTATGAAATAATGGTCATAAATCATGAATTGCACGATGCACATCTCCACTAAGATGTGTCTCAAGAGTCAATAGAAGATTATCTAAAGACTCCTTACTCAGGCCATCCTTAATGAATTGTATTTTATCTTCACGGTTTATAGATACCATTCCTAAAGAACGACATTGTGTATTACAAGTCGATCTAGCATATTGATGATAGACTTTCAGTCATTTTGCACGACGCTTCTTTGCAAAAGTGCTTTTACCTGTTCCAGGCAAATGAGACGAGAGGCCGAGACGGGCAGGGAAGTCGTTCTTATCGAGCACGGAGTTAGAGGACTCACCTGATAATCGAACCTTTGCTTCAATCAACCAGCGAATATCTTCAGGAATTCCATGATTCATTAATAATCTCAATCTTGCACATCTAGCACGGTAAATTTTTGTAATCGCATTCTGAGGCAGAGCAGGAAAATACTTTTTTAATTTTTCAAGATTAGTGTCCATTTTCAAATGAGAATTGGAAGAGAGATTCAAAGAATGACACAAATATATACACAAATATCAGTTATTGTGGGAAACTAAAAGAACCGACTTAAGTCACAGAGTACCGTTATCCGCTATTTGACCGGGGTGAGAGAAACTAGCAAAAATCACTTAAAAAGAAACACAAAACAATGTGAGAAAAACAAAATAATCAACCTTTATCTACAAGATCATTCCAACTAATTGATTCATTTTCACTAGGAAAATTATCAAAGTAAGCTTTCAAACGATGTCTATTTTCCTTAAAATCATTGTCATTCATTGAATTCTCAATATCACAAGCCCTATAAGGATTGCTCCATCTTAATCTTAGCTTGTTAGGGAATGCATAGAGTTGAGAATTATAAAACAAAACGTTTTGACCAGTATCAACTTTTTGATAATTTTCACAAGTTTTGCAGAATGCATGTGTGTCCTTGAACATGGTGGGCCAATAAAATCCATTTTGAAATATTTTTGCAGCTGTCTTTTTTGACGAGAAATAGCTTCCACATGCTTTAGAATGACAAAGTTTAATGACACTACTTACCTCATTGTCGGGAATGAATCTTTGAAGTATTTCATCAGGACAATATTTGAATAAGTTAGGGTCATCACAATAAAAGCTCTTCACTTTGTTCAAAAACTTTTCTTTATCTTGGGTACTTCAATCAGCTGACAAATCTTCTAAAGCAAGAAAATTGATATTTTTATCATACCAAGGCATTGGACTAAGAGAAAGTAAGGATTCATTAGGAAAGTAATCATCGATTGGTGTGATGTCAGATGTCGAACTTGCTGTCACTTTTGACAAAAGATCCGCATCAACATTTTTGGTGCGTTTTTCATCAGTGATTTCTTCCTCAGAATAAATCATTTGCAAATCTTCAGATTCATCAAATTCCTTTTTACTTAAAGTAGATTCAAGTTGATCATAAACTAATTCATCAATATGATCTACTTCTTGTAGATCATTATCATCTCCAGGTTGCTTGCAAATGTTGAAAATATTCATCTTCAATGTCATGTCTCCAAATGATAGCTTCATCAGTCCATTCCTACAATTAATCCATGCATTAGAGGTTGCAAGAAACGAACGTCCTAAAATAACAGGAAATGAATTACATGCTTCAACAGGTTCGGTGTCCAAGACAATAAAATCCACATGATAATTGAATTTATCGACTTGTACTAACACATCTTTAATTATTCATCTAGGCACTTTTACAGATTTAGCGGCAAGTAAAAGAGATATAGAAGTTGGTTTTAACTCACCTAGATTGAGCCTCTGAAAAACTGAATATGGAAGTAAATTCACACTAGCACCAAGACCAAGTAAGGCTCTTTCAATTTTATGCTCTCCAATAAAGCAAGAAATTGTAGGATAACCAAAGTCTTTATATTTCAAAGCATTATTGTTCTGAAGAATAGCACTTACTTGTTTCGCTAAAAAGGCTTTCTTTTTCAAATTCAGTTTCGTCTTCACAATGCATAGATCTTTTAAAAATTTAGCATAAGAAGGAACTTGTTTAATAACATCCAACAAAGGTATATTGATCCTTACCTGTTTGAAAATTTCAAAAATTTCAGAGATGTGATTGACTTTCCTTTGTTTAGTCATGGCATGAGAAAATGGAAGTGCTGGCGGTGAATCAGTCGTTTGTTTGCAATTTTTAGATTCAACCCCTTCCTTACCCTCAGAGATTGACTCATCGTCTTTCTCATAAGGTTCAAGAGAGAATTTTTCAATAACCTTACCACTGCGCAAACTAGTGACTGATTTGACTTGATCCATGTATTGGCTTCCGGAACTACTTGCATTTGCATTGTATTTCCCCTTGGGATTTTGTTGTGGTTGACATGGAAACTTACCTTTCTCTTTGAAACTGAGAGCAGATGTTAATTTTTCAAGAGTATCTTTAAAATCTGTCATGTTTTGAGCAAGTTGAGTATTGATTATCTCTTGCTTTTCAATGAATGCATGCAATGTTTCCTCAAGATTTCTTCTAAGAGGTGGAGCATAAGGAGGTGCATATCCATGAGAATTTTGGAAATTCTGATGTGCTTGAAATGGTGGTTGTGAAGTTTGTGCATTGTTGTTCTCACTCTTCCAACTGAAATTTGGGTGATTTCTCCAACCAGGGTTGTATGTTTGGGAGTATGGGTTGTGGTTGGCCCTTTGGAAACTGTTTAAAGCATGGGCTTGTTCATGGAGACATTCCTTAAAAGAAGGCAAGGTTGAACAATCGTTGGTTGAGTGTTCATTTGTTTCACAAATTTGACACACAATGTTTTCAATAGATTTTAATTGACCACTCTTTTTCAATTCTAGTGCCTCGACTTTTCTAGCTAAAGATGCAAAAGCAAGAGCTAAGTGTGGGGGTATTTGATGTAACCATATTATTCGATAGTTTCACCCATATTTACCTAATTTTTTATCCATGTTTTATATGTAAAATGCCTTGATATTCTTTGTTTTATGTTTTGAAGGCACTTTTGGATGAAAAATGCAAAAAGGAGTAAATTGGAGATAATTGGCAGATTTGACGTTCAGTCAATGTTTTGTGCAGAGCGTGAGTTCTAGAGATCGAAATGAAGTGATTCTAGTGGCAATAAAAAGCTAACATCCATACCTTTCTAGAAATGCAATGCAAGAAAAATAAAAAGAGGAAGATCATGGAAATCACATCCTTCAAAGTCAAATCTCGCATTCTGCCACTGTTGACCTTTGTCTATTCAAAATTCAATATCTGGAGCTATAGAAGTCTAATTTATTCAAACTCAATTGTGTTGGATGCCTGACTCCAAGGACTATAAACGCTCAAAATTTCATCCACAAACGATGTCATATGAGGGAGATATGATTTTTCAAAGATGACAACTGAATTCTGCCAGCAATCAGGTTTCGTGAAGAAATGAGTCCAAATTATGTTTCGAAGCTTCTAAACTATCATCCAAGTTATAATTTCAGCAATTTAGCCCCTCTAGTAAATCAATCTAGAAGGTCAAGAAAAGTAGCCACCAACCTCAATCCACCAACCTCAAATCACCAACCACAAACCAGCTGCAAGTTGGAATGCTGCCATTGTCAAAGAAGGAGGCTACAATGGTGGGTTGTTTGTGGTGACTACTAATGTCAAAGTTTGGCATGTTTGGCAGCCACCATTATTGATAAAGAAGCAAGAGGAGCTGCCATTGAAGCCTATATATAGACACCAAGAGAGCCAAGAAAGAAGAGGAGGGAGTGCAATAGAATCAAAGAAAGGTGGTAGCAACTAGAAGTGAAGAAACACAAACTCTCCTCTCTACATACTAGAAATAATGTTTTCTTTTATCTTTAGGAGTAGTTGTTCAATAGATATGCAAGGCTAAGCTCTTTTCTTGGTTGCAAGGACGCAGAAACTTTCAGATTTCAAGAACTGTGAGATTTATTCTTCCATTTATTTTCAGTTTGTATTATGAATGAGTATGATTGTTTTCCTATGTATATTTTCTATGATTGTTGTTGATAATTGCTAGAGCGGACTCTAATTTATTATTGTGAACAATCTATTGCTAAGTTTGGTATCAAAACCGGAGTTAGGGTATATAAACTTGTGAAGCAACTAAGCTTGATAATTGTGGCGGAACTACGTTATTAAACTTAGGGAAAACATTCGATCAAAGCAACACAAGCAGACAACTTGGTTGTTAAGATTAATGAATTTATCTAGATCTTAAGGCTGCCATTAGATTAAATCATTAGTGCGGACACTGTGATTATTTGTTGGTTAGGGCTAGTTATACGACGGATCCGTTAATTAACCAAAGTTAAGAAAAGATAAAAATTCAGAATATAAACTGGAGTTTCGTTTCAAGGATCGGTTCTGATTTCTGTAGGTGGATGTGTGCTTGTGACCAAGGTTTGTTTTCTTGATAAATTTCAGTTTTAATTGATTGTGTTCACTAGTTTAATTTCTTCCATAGTTTAGATTATCACAAATCAAAACCCCCCAATTGCATAACATATAGCATAAAAATCTAAACTAAATCTTTCTCGTGGGGTCGATCCCTTGCTTGCTCTATACTATCTTGTGTGATTTAAGTGTAAGGGTAATTAATTTGTGCAACCACGACATCGCAACAAGTGCCTCGACTTTTCTAGCTAAAGATGCAAACTTGGCTTGGAGGTCCTGATCTTCCCTAAGGTTGTACATGCCTCCACTAGATGTATGAGGTTGAGTTTTACTCGGTGCCTCATAAGTACCTGCGATGTCCCAATTTTGAGCATTTTCAACTAACAAGTCTAAGTACTCCATTGCTTCATCAGGGTCTTTATCTTCAAAAGTTCCATTGCACATCAATTTAACCATTTTCCTATCTTTAGGTGTTAACCCTTCATAGAAATGTGAAACCAATCTCCATGTTTCAAAACCATGATGAGGGCAAGTACTAAGCAAGTCTCGATACCTATCCCAAGATTGGTAAAATGTTTCTCCTGGTTTTTGAGTGAAAGTGGTGATTTGTCTTTTGAAAGAGTTTGTTCTATGAGATGGGAAAAACTTCTTTAAAAACTGTTGTTGCATTTCATCCCAAGCATGAATGGATCCTGGTCTTAAATTTTGTAGCCATGTTTTAGCTTTATCTTTTAATGAGAAAGGAAAAAGCTTTAATCTGATGGTGTTCATGCTATAATTTAAATTATTATATGTGTTGCAGACCTCTTTAAATTCCCTTAAATGCAGGTATGGATTTTCCAATTATAGGCCATGAAAAGAAGGTAAAAGCTGAATAATGCCTGGCTTAAAATTAAAATGAGATGCATCGGGAGGAAAAACTATGCATGATGGTGCACTTGTTCTTGTGGGATTCATGTGGTCTCTAAGTGTTCTAGCACGGATTCATGTGGCTTGTGGGATTCATGTGGGCTCTAAGTGTTCTAGCACAGTTATTCTCATTATTTTCATTATGAAGTGATTGATTATCTTCTTCGGCCATATTTACTGAAAATGATGAGGATATCCTACACAGTCTACCACTTGATGTACATGACCACACTCTCATGCACGTGCAGGAATAAAATAAAAGGAAGAAGAAACAAGAGAAAGAAACAAAGTTATATACAAGAAAAGTGAAAAGAGAAAATAAAATAAATATTATAATTTATAAGAGAAAATAAAATAAATACTATAATTTATAACAAAACTTACCTCCCCGACAACGGCGCCAAAAACTTGACACGACCAAAAGATT
Organism: Populus euphratica; assembly: GCF_000495115.2. NCBI lineage: Eukaryota > Viridiplantae > Streptophyta > Magnoliopsida > Malpighiales > Salicaceae > Populus > Populus euphratica. The sequence goes on along the minus strand of NW_011500014.1, from coordinate 27,864 downwards.
GATGTCTTCTCCCAAGTGCAGGAGTGTCAAAGTAATAAATAACCCGGCAAGACCGGGGTCGAACCACAGGGAGGTTAATTGTACAAATTATAAATAACAATAACAACAACAACAACAACAATAATAATAACAGCAACAATAATAATAATAATAATAATAATACTAATAATAATAATAATAGTAGTAGTAGTAGTAGTAGTAGTAGTATTAGTAGTACTAATAATAATAATAGTAATAGTAATAACAATAATAATAGTAGTAGTAGTAATAATAGTAGTGGTAGTAATAGTACTAATAATAATAATAATAATAAAGAAAAAGAAGGAGAAGAAGAAGATGAGAACTTTGAGATGGAATATTAATGTAACGATTAAACAATGATAATAACAAATGTCAAGGTTAGAGATTCCACTAATTGTATGTCAAACAAGTATAATATAAACTCTTATTATTCAATTGGAAACCACACATAAAGGAGGTTCCAATCATATTATAGATTGCTAACATGATTACATTAGTCATCTTATTCGATTAATGCTAATACTTGTAAATCTCGTCAAGCATTCATGATTATAACTTATGTTAACAACAAATCAGGTTCCTTTCATAGCTCAAGTGTCGGTTATACCATACAATATGGGCTATGAAAGTGCCACGTATTTTGTTGTACCAACTGTTATACACCATAAATCAAGATTAGTCATTTAACAAGAAAAGAATTAAAGAGTAAACAAGATAACAAATATAGAACGTGTTAGCATCAAATATTAAAGTCCATATTAAGTTTACATTATACTTTTTCTTACACCATGTTGATTCCCTCTTCACCTTGACATAATTAACTTAGCTAGACATAATGAAAGAAAGAAAAATAGATAAACAAAATAAGAACATAAAAGTTAACTAAGTAAACGAAAGGAAATGAAAGGCATAAACTTGATATTAATGAAAGCAAGGCATAAACATTACAAAAAATACAAGGAGAGAAAGGAAAAGCATGATCTTGATCTGGAAACCAAGATGCCTAAATGCATGTCAAATGCCTCCTTTTATAGGCCAAAATTGGGAACTATTGATTTGATGACTAATTCATAAGTGGGTGACCAACTGTTGACTTGGTGAAAATCCTTATCTTTTCTTGTCTACCCAAAACGTCATTGATAACGTCAGAATTGGAGCCACTTGAAAACATGAAAGTTGTAGGAAATTGTCTCAGTTATCATGTGTAAACAATTCAGATCATTTGGACTTCTAGAACTCCAGATATGGCCAAAATACTGAACAGTGCTTGGGCTGGAAGACAAATTCGGGCTTCTTTGTTGATTCACTTAGATTTGACACACAATGTTTTCAACAGATTTTAATTGACCACTCTTTTTCAATTCTAGTGCCTCGACTTTTCTAGCTAAAGATGCAAACTTGGCTTGAAGGTCATGATCTTCCCTAAGATTGTATATACCTCCACTAGATGTATGAGGTTGAGTTTTACTCGATGCCTCACAAGTACCCGCAGTGTCCTAATTTTGAGCATTTTCAGCTAACAAGTCTAAGTACTCTATTGCTTCATCAGGGTCTTTATCTTCAAAAGTTCCATTGCACATCAATTCAACCATTTGCCTATCTTTAGGTGTTAACTTCATAGAAATGTGAAACCAATCTCCATGTTTCAAAACCATGATGAGGGCAAGTACTAAGCAAGTCTCGATACCTATCCCAACATTGATAAAATGTTTCTCCTAGTTTTTGAGTGAAAGTGGTGATTTGTCTTTTGAAAGAGTTTGTTCTATGAGATGGGAAAAACTTCTTTAAAAATTGTTGATGCATTTCATCCCAAGCACGAATGGATCCTGGTCTCAAATTTTGTAGCCATGTTTTAGCTTTATCTTCTAATGAAAAAGGAAAAAGCTTTAATCTGATGGTGTTCATGCTACAATTTAAATTAGTATATGTGTTACAAACCTCCTCAAATTCCCTTAAATGCAAGTATGGATTTTCCAATTCCAAGCCATGAAAAGATGGTAAAAGTTGAATAATACCTGGTTTAAAATTAAAATGAGATGCATCGGGAGGAAAAACTATGCATGATGGTGCACTTGTTCTTGTGGGATTCATGTGGTCTCTAAGTGTTCTAACACGCTTATTCTCATTATTCTCCTTATGAAGTGATTGATTATCTTCTTGGCCATATTTTCTGAAAATGATAAGGATACCCTACAAAGTCTACCACTTGATGTACGTGACCACACTCTCACGCACGTGTAGGAATAAAATGAAAAAAAAGAAAAAAGCAAAAGAAGGAGGAAGAAAACAAAATAAAAAGAAACAAAAGAAAAGAAACAAAGTTATATACAAGAAAAGTGAAAAGAGAAAATAAAATAACTACTATAATTTATACAAGAACTTACCTCCCTGGCAACGGCGCCAAAAACTTGGGAGAAGACAAAATTTATACAAAAACTTACCTCCATCTCAAAGTTCTCATCTTCTTCTTCTCCTTTTTTTCTTTATTATTATTATTATTATTAGTACTATTACTACTACTACTACTAGTACTACTACTACTACTACTACTAGTATTATTATTATTATTATTATTATTATTATTATTATTATTGCTATTATTATTATTGTTGTTGTTGTTGTTGTTGTTATTGTTATTTATAATTTGTACAATTAACCTCCCTGTGGTTCAACCCTAGTCTTGCCGGGTTATTTATTACTTTGACACTCCTGCACTTGGGAGAAGACATCAATCTTTTGGTCGTGTCAAGTTTTTGGCGCCGTTGTCGGGGAGGTAAGTTTTGTATAAATTATAATATTTATTTTATTTTCTCTTTTCACTTTTCTTGTATATAACTTTGTTTCTTTTTATTTTGTTTTCTTCCTCCTTTTTTTGTCTCTTGTTTCTTCTTCCTTTTATTTTATTCCTGCACGTGCATGAGAGTGTGGTCACGTACATCAAGTGGTAGACTGTGTAGGATATCCTCATCATTTTCAGTAAATATGACCGAAAAAGATAATTAATCACTTCATAATGAGAATAATGAGAATAACTGTGCTAGAACACTTAGAGACCACATGAATCCCACAAGAACAAGTGCACCATCATGCATTGTTTTTCCTCCCGACGCATCTCATTTTAATTTTAAGCCAGGCATTATTCAACTTTTACCTTCTTTTCATGGCCTAGAATTGGAAAATCCATACTTGCATTTAAGAGAATTTAAAGAGGTCTGCAACACATATAATAATTTAAATTGTAGCATGAACACCATCAGATTAAAGCTTTTTCCTTTTTCATTAAAAGATAAAGCTAAAACTTGGCTACAAAATTTAAGACCAGGATCCATTCATGCTTGGGATGAAATGCAACAACAGTTTTTAAAGAAGTTTTTCCCATCTCATAGAACAAACTCTTTCAAAAGACAAATCACCACTTTCACTCAAAAACCAGGAGAAACATTTTACCAATCTTGGGATAGGTATCGAGACTTGCTTAGTACTTGCCCTCATCATGGTTTTGAAACATGGAGATTGGTCTCACATTTCTATGAAGGGTTAACACCTAAAGATAGGCAAATGGTTGAATTGATGTGCAATGGAACTTTTGAAGATAAAGACCTTGATGAAGCAATGGAGTACTTAGACTTGTTAATTGAAAATGCTCAAAATTAGGACATCGCAGGTACTGATGAGGCACCGAGTAAAACTCAACCTCATACATCTAGTGGAGGCATGAACAACCTTAGGGAAGATCAGGACCTCCAAGCCAAGTTTGCATCTTTAGCTAGAAAAGTCGAGGCACTAGAATTGAAAAAGAGTGGTCAATTAAAATCTGTTGAAAACATTGTGTGTCAAATTTGTGAAACAAATGAACACTCAACCAACGATTGTTCAACCTTGCCTTATTTTAAGGAATGTCTCCATGAACAAGCCCATGCTTTAAACAGTTTCCATATTCAGTTTTTCAGAGGCTCAATCTAGGTGAGTTAAAACCAACTTCTATATCTCTTTTACTTGCCGCTAGATCTGTAAAAGTGCCTAGAAGAATAATTAAAGATGTGTTAGTACAAGTCGATAAATTCATTTATCATGTGGATTTTAATGTCTTGGACACAGAAACTGTTGAAGCATGTAATTCATTTCCTGTTATTTTAGGACGTTCGTTTCTTGCAACCTCTAACACATTGAGTAATTGTAGGAATGGACTGATGAAGCTATCATTTGGAAACATGACATTGGAGATGAATATTTTCAATATTTGGAAGCAACCTGGAGATGATAATGATTTACAAGAAGTAGATCATATTGATGAATTAGTTTATGATCAACTTGAATCTACTTTAAGTAAAAATGAATTGGATGAAACTAAAGATTTGCAAATGATTTATTTTAAGGAAGAAATCACGGATGAAACAAGCAACGAAAATGTTGATGTGAATCGTTTCTCAACAGTGACAACAAATTCGACATCTGACATCACACCAATCGATGATTACTTTCCTAACGAATCCTTACTTACTCTTAGTCCAATGCCTTGGTATGATAAAAAAAATCAATTTTCTTACTTTAGGAGATTTGCCAACTGATTAGAGTACCCAAGACAAAGAAAAGTTTTTGAACGAAGTGAAGAGCTTTTATTTTGATGACCCTAACTTATTCAAATATTGTCCTGATCAAATATTTCAAAGATTCATTCTTGACAATGAGGTAAGTAGTGTCATTAAACTTTGTCATTCTGAAGCATGTGGAAGTTATTTCTCGTAAAAAAAAAACAACTGCAAAAATCTTACAAAGTGGATTTTATTGGCCCACCATGTTCAAGGACACGCATGCATTCTGCAAAACTTGTGAAAATTGTCAAAAGATTGATACTGGTCAAAAAGTTTTGTTTTATAATTCTCAACTCTATGCAGTCCCTAGAGAGCTAAGACCAAGATGGAGCAATCCTAATGGGGCCTGTGATATTATGAATTCAATGAATGACAATGATTTTAAGGAAAATGGACATCGTTTGAAAGCTCACTTTGATAATTTTCCTAGTGAAAATGAATCAACTGGTTGGACTGATCTTGTAGATAAAGGTTAATTTTTTTTTTTCTCACATTGTTTTTGTGTTTCTTTTTGAGTGATTTTTGCTAGTTTCTCTCACCCCTGTCAAATGGCGGACAACGGTACTCCGTGACTTAAGTCGGTTCTTTCAGTTTCCCACAATAACTAATATCTATGTATATATTTGTGCAATTCTTTGAATCTCTCTTCCAATTCTCATTTGAAAATGGACACTAATCTTGAAAAATTGAAAAAGTATTTTCCCGCTCTGCGAAAAAGTATTTTTCTACTCTGCCTCAAAATGCGATTACAAAAATTTACCGTGCTAGATGTGCAAGATTGAGATTGTTAATGAATCATGGAATTCCTGAACATATTCGCTGGTTGATTGAAGCAAAGGTCCGATTATCAGGTGAGTCCTCTAACTCTTTCATTTCATATATGCCTGGAACAGGTAAAAGCACTTTTGCAAAGAAGCGTCGTGCAAAACGACTGAAAGTCTGTTATCGATGTGCTAGATGGACTTGTAATACACAATGTCATTCTTTAGGAATGGTATCTATAAACCGTGAAGATAAAATACAATTCATTAGGGATGGCCTGAGTATGGAGTCTTTAGATAATCTTTTATTGACTCTTAAGACGCATTCTAGTGGAGATGTGCATCGTGTAATTCATGATTTATGGCCACTATTTCATAAAGAAAATGATCGACTTAGTCTTGGGAATCTGACTAAAAAAGACCCTGTTTGCCAGTTTTTAAGAAAACTGGATGGGAAGCCTATCCCCGACCCATAGAGGGCGTTTAAGCCGTTCTTGGACGTAAAACCAAGGGAAGATGTGAGCCACAATCACAACTACCTGTACATATACATGCTTTTTCAAAAGTAAATAAATAAACAAATAAAAAGAGAGAGAGAGAGTGTGAGACTCCAGCTGGCCTACATATAGGTGTTATGATTGCCTTTCTAATTTCTCATGTATAAAACCCTCTCTTCCTTCCTTTCATTTCTACTCAACCCATACATTCAACAAATACAGAAGTGTGTAGAAATGGCAAGTTCCTCAAGTCATCAAATAAGAAATATTTGTGTTTTTGGTGGATCTAGTCCTGGGAAAGAAAAGGAGTTTTTAGAATCAACAAATCATCTTGATCAAGTGCTAGCTGAGAGAAAGATTCATTTAGTGTATGGGGGAGGCAGTCTTGGGTTAATGGGAGGTGTGTCAATAGCTGCATTTTTAGGAGGTAGTCAAGTTTTGGGGGTCGTCCCTGAAGCTTTGGCACAAGGGGACATCATTGCAAAAACAATTGGAGAGGAACTTCAGGTCTCCACAATGTCAGCTCGAATGAATGCAATGTTTAACCATGCTGATGCTTTCATTGCTTTACCAGGTGGTCTAGGCACATTGGAAGAGATCTTTCATATTTCCTCTTGGGCTCAATTGCACATTCACCATAAACCCATAGGTTTGTTAAATGTTAATGGTTATTATGATAAGTTGTTGTCTTTTCTTGATCATGCTGTGGAACAGGAATTTCTAACATCTTCTGCACGACAAATCATAATCTCTGCTGCTACTGCTGAATAATTGATTGACCAACTACAATCTTTCATTCCTGTGATTGATCCTTCCATGAGTCACATAAATTGGTCATCTAAGGAAAGCCGTAAAAAGCTGAGATTGGATTTGAGCCTTCATTTGTGAATTTTTGTGTCTTTTGGTTTTATTATTGTGTTCTGTTATTTTTTATTTTTGTTTCAGTGTATTTCAGGTTTGTCAGTGTTCGTTATTTCAGGTGATATCTTCTATACTCTATCTTTCTACCTTAGAACATTGAGGACAATGTCTCGTTTTGGTTGGGGGGAGAGGGTAGTAGTTGATTAAAAAAAATTGTTTTTCATTTTATAAAGCATGTGCATAATTGTTGTTACTAGGATGGCAGAGTAAAGAAGCTCTTTTATTAAAGTGACTCTTGAGACGCATCTTAGTAACCATTCTTAACAAGGTCTATTATAATACTTCTTGAAATATTCAGGTTTATAAACTCTTGCATTGTTATCACTTAATTCTGCTCATATACTTATTTAACATGTATTTTTAAACCTTGATTTATACACACACACTTTAACATATGATTGTGGGTTGCATATTGGATTATTACATTATTTATGTTCTTTTGATAAATGTAACAACTAAGGGAAAGGGATTGTATATAATTAAGAAAAAAAAAGAAAAAAAAAGAAAAAAAAAGAAAAGAGAAAAAAAATGATAATAATAAAAATGTAGATAAGTTTGGTTTCGTAGCCTCCCTAAGCAATTAAGCCCGAAGGGGTGTTTTAACACCTAATACCCTAAAGTGAACTGACTTGGGAGCTATTGGCCCAACGCTTGTTACATGGGTTGAGGAGAAAAGATTAAGGGAATCAAACATTGCACTATCTACATATCAATATCTACGACCCGAGTTACTAAGCTCGTAGGGGTGTCTTAACACCTAATGCCCTAAGACCAACTGGTCTGGGAGTCATTAGCTGAAAGCTCGTTACATGGGTTAAAGATGCATGATGTTTTTAAATTATATGTATATAGATTTTATTTTATTTTTAAAAAAAAAAGAAAAAAAAAGACAAATAATAATCCCAACCCAAGGAAGTTAACCTTAAACATTAGAACAAAAATTTTATTTTCTTCTAAGAAAAGCCCCATAATTATGTGTTGATATATTAAGCACAAAAGAAAGGTTTATTAATATCTTGTTAAGAGGTATTGAGCAGATATATAAATTTAATGAGAGTTTGTTTATCTGGATAGATTAATGAAAGTTAAATGATGAATACCTTGCTTTGTGAAATTTGCAAATTGTTTTAACGCTTTGATTACTAGGGACTAGTAATAAGCTGGTTGGGGGTGTGATTAGTACTTAAAAGTGCATTTTTATCATGGTTTTATATCATCATTTTGCACTTGAAGTATCAATAACTCCTTAACTAAAATATGTTTTATAATAATGTATCTAATTCCTTAACTAAATTTGCACTTGAAGTATCAATAACTCCTTAACTAAAGCATGTTTTATAATAATATATCTAATAATATAAGATACCTTTAATTTGTGGTAAATGTTCATTTTAAATGCAGACCTATCACATAAATAAAAGGATTGATTGATGACTTTAAGAACTTAAATTGCAAGGGCAAAGAGATGGTCAAACTTAGAAAAGAGATGTTGGTGGAATCCAAACCGGAACACTGTTCGGTAATTGGGTCATATCTAGAGCTATAGATCTTAGATTTAGGTCCTGATAGTAGTGATTTTGGTATAGTGGGTTTTTTTTTTTAAGGCTTCTAGTTGAGAGAGGTGAGAGAAAGAGGTAGATAGATCCTGACAGTAGTGAGAAATACTTGTTTTTGACACCGATTGAAGCTACCAAAATAAGAGATTTTTATGTCAAATTGTTCCATTTGATGCAGTGAGTTCATATTAGGTGTTTTTGTACCTTAAAAGTTTATAAAAAACATATTTAAACTTGGGTTGGTTTTTGGTTTCGGGTTGAGTCTAGTTTTTAGGTTTTTTGAGGATGATAATAGGGTTTTTATGGTTTCTACTATGCTTTATAAGATTTTTGGGTTAAAGAGGTTGCAAAACAAGTTTTTAGGTCAAAAAAGCATAAGCCCTGATTTTTTGGTCACCATGTGGTATAAGTATCAACCCAAGGGTAAGGTTTGGTTTGCTAGGTGATTAGTACTTAAAAGTGCATTTTTATCATGGTTTTATATCATCATTTTGCACTTGAAGTATCAAAACTCCTTAACTAAAGCATGTTTTATAATAATATATCTAATAATATAAAATACCTTTAATTTGTGGTAAATATTCATTTTAAATGCAGGCCTATCACATAAATAAAAGGATTGATTGATGACTTTAAGAACTTAAATTGCAAGGGCAAAGAGTATTTTTAATGCAGGTCTATCACATAAATGAAAGGATTGATTGATATGGTCAAACTTAGAAAAGAGATGTATAAAGAGATGGTCAAACTTAGAGAAGAGATGTCGGTGCAATCCAAATCGGAACACTGTTCGGTAATTGGGTCATATTTGGAGCTATAGATCTTAGATTTAGGTCCAATTTATATGGATGGAAAGGTAAGACATAGGCCTACAACTTTCATATGGAGCTCAAGATCTAAAAAGGCCATTTTCAAGTCCAAATTGTAGCAACAACAAAGAAGCCCGAATCTATCTTCCAGCCCAAGCACTGTTCGGTATTTTGGCCATATCTGGAGTTTTAGAAGTCCAAATGAGCTGAATTGTTTACACAAGAAAGCTGAGACAATTGCCTACAACTTTCATCCTTTCAACTGGCTCCAATTTTGATGTTATCAATGACGTTTTGGGCAGACAAGAGAAGATAAGGATTGTCACCAAGTCAAGAGTTGGCCACCCACTTATCAATTAGTCATCAAATCAATAGTTCGCAATTTTGGCCTATAAAAGGAGGCATTTGCCATGCATTTAGGCATCTTGGTGTTTAGATCAAGATCATGCTCTTCCTTTCTCTCTTTGTATTTTTTATAATGTTTATGCTTTGCTTTCATTAATATCAAGTTTATGCCTTTCATTTCCTTTCGTTTACTTAGTTAACTTTTATTCCTTTACTTAGTTAACTTTTATCTTGTTTATGTTCTTATTTTGTTTATCTATTTTTCTTTCTTTCATTATGTCTAGCTAAGTTAATTATGTCAAGGTGAAAAGGTTACACTAATGGTGTAAGAATAAGTATAATGAAAACTTAATATGGACTTTAATGTTTGATACTAACATGTTTTATATTTGTTATCTTATTCACTCTTTAATACTTTGCTTGTTAAATAACTAATCTTGATTTATGTTGTATAACACTTGGTACAACAAATGCTTGGCACTTTCATAGTTCATAATGTATGGTATAACCGACACTTGAGCTATGAAAGGAACTTGATTTGTTGTTAACATAAGTTATAATCATGAATGCTTGACGACATTTACAAGTATTAGCATTAATCGAATAAGATGACTAATGTAATCATGTTAACAATCTATAATCAAATTGGAACCTCTTTTATGTGTGGTTTCCAATTAAATAATAAAAGTTTATATTATACTTGTTTGACATACCATTAGTGTAATCTCTAACCTTGACATTTGTTATTATCATTGTTTAATTGTTACATTAATATTCGATCTCAAAGTTCTCATCTTCTTTTTTGTTCTTCTCCTTCCTTTTCTTTATTATTATTATTATTATTAGTACTACTAATACTACTACTACTACTATTATTATTGTTGTTGTTGTTGTTGTTATTGTTATTGTTATTGTTATTGTTATTGTTATTTATAATTTGTACAATTAACCTCCCTATGGTTTGACCCCGGTCTTGCCGGGTTATTTATTACTTCAACACTCTTATACTTGGGAAAAGACATCAATCTTTTAGTCGTGTCACCAGGCATGTCAGACCCATAACCATGAGTTTGGTTGACATGTCTGACCTACCATGGGTGTGACAATCATTCTAAATCCAAGATGCTTGGGTCAAATAGTCATGTCAAACCTAAACGGATTGGGTCTGGTGTGGATGTTAGACCTAAAAGCATATATTAGGTTTGATATGACTGTTACATCCAAGGATATAGATTGAGTCTCATAGTATGTCAAACTCAAGTGTTTTGGATCTGGCATGGTTACCATACAAATATAATTTTAAAGAATGAAATTGAAAAGAAATAAAATGATGTGACTAGTTAAAAAACTAAAATAAAACAAATGAACAAAACCTCTATTTTATTTTATTTAGAGGTCTCTTTTAAATAATATTGATTTTTTTATTATGTGTTTATTTTTTGGAAAGGTTTTTCTAGTTCATTTATGGTTTTAATTTTATCTTTTATATAGATAAATTATATTTTTGAAAATAAAAATATTTATTTTTAGATAATAGTTTTAATATGTATAGCCATACATGTTATTTCTTTTTTTTTTTATTCAATCAATTTAATGTTTTATTTTTTAAGATTAAATGTTTTAATTTATATTCATCTCTTGATTTTTTAAGTTTTGTTTTTAGGTATCATTTATAAGTTTTTATTTGTTTATTAGCATATATAATTCTTAGTTTATTTGATTACATGTAAGTATAAATTTTTTAATTAGTTATATTTTTTTTAATTATAAAAATACATTGAAAAAACCAAAATCTACATATATATTTTTTATAAAAAAAATAAAAATATTTGAACTATTACAAATCACGGGTCACATAGTGAGATCTAATTTGCATCCCTGGGACAATTAACATAAAAGAAGGAATAATAAAACCATTAACGTATATTGTGTGATAAGGCATCAGGGATTTTGTTTCAGTAAGTATGACTGTTTTAATTTTTTTTTTTGTTTACACTACAAATTTTGGAGCCAACTTTTAAGAAAATAATAATTTTCTTTTCATGTCCCTAATTAATACAGGGCTATCTTTCAAATAATTTAGAAAAATTTAATCAAGATTAACGAGTAAACTAATTAAAAATACAATTATAGTTAAATTAAAAAACTTTCAAAGCATGCATGATCTTCAATATATCAAAAAATTAAAAAGACAAAACACAAAATTAAAGTATTTATTTTATATTTTTTATTAGCTCCTTTTAAGGCATAATTTCAGCCATTATAATTAAATGAATTCATCAATAAAATTTAGCAACTATAAATTTGATGTTATAGTATTTTTTTTTCCCCTTATCATCTCATATAAACTAAATTTAATAAAACTTGTACAAGTTTACTAAATTTTATTTTTGTAAAAAACAAAAGTACAATTTGATTCATGTTTTTTTTTTTCATATCCTTCAATTCATTTTTTTCCCTTGAATTTAAAAAGTACAACTGTAAATTCATCTTTTAATATCATGTATTTTGTTGTAAAACAATATATAAAAAAAAATAGAATAATAAAATAGTATAATTAATAAAAAATAAATAGAATATATAAGAACAATGGAGATTAGAGGGATGAAGTGAGAGCACTTTTATTTTATATGAATTTCTAGTAATATGTGTATATCTCATTCTCTCAACAATACTTTTATTTATAATTACATATACATAAAGCTCAAAGATATAAGAAGTATAGGAAGGTATTTAGACATATATATACAATATATAATTTTATAACACTTCCTATTAAATATCTATTGTACAACCTTACACATTAACAGCTGTCTCATTAAAAACCTTGCTAGGAAAACTTAATAAGAAAAAACCTAGGCTAAATAAAAAACAATGCAGTGCATATTAACTTCTCCTAATTAAAATATCATTTCAAGTCTTTAAACTATTTCCTTTCAATATTGCATCGCAATCCTTTAAATATTATAGTTGATAATGCTTTAGTGAACAAATCTGCTAGATTATCTTTCAAGTGAGTTTGTTGAATATCAATGTCACCATGTGAAGAAGAATTTTAGTGAGATATTCTTTGTCTTATCTCCTTTGATGTATCATCCCTTTAATTGAGTTATACATGCAATAGTATTTTCATATAATATGGTTAAAATTCCTTGCTGGAGGATAAACCATATGTTCCATAATTATGTTTTTATCATTGATCTCAGCCACACACACTCATGACTAGCTTCATGGATTGCAAGTATTTCAACACGATTAAATGAAGTGGCAACTAATATTTACTTTGTAAATCTCTATGATATAGTAGTATTACCACATGTAAAAAGATAACCTGTTTAAGATCGATCTTTATATGGATCAGATAAAAATCATGCATCAACATACCTAACTATTTTATGATTAGAATTATTTGAATAAAATAAGCTCGTATTTGAATTTCCTTGTAGATAATGAAAAACATGTTTAATTTCATTTCAATGTCTCCAAGCAGGAAAAGAACTATATCTTGCTAACAAGTTCATAAAGAATGCTATATCAAGTCACGTATTATTAGCAAGATACATTAGCGCACCAATTACACTAAAGTACGATAATTTAGGACCAAGTAATTATTCGTTATCCTTATGAGGTCTAAAAGGGTCTTATTTAACTTCAAGTCATCGAACAACTATTGATGTACTTAATGAATGTGCTTTATCCATATAAAATCTTTTAAGGATCTTTTTTGTGCAAGTTGACTGATAAATGAGAATTTTATCTGCTAAATGCTTGATGTGCAGGCCGAGAAATTTTGTTTTTTTTTTTAAATCTTTCATCTCAAACTCTTTCTTTAAATAATTTATTATTTTTGGTATCTCTCTATGAATTTCAATAATATTTAAATCATCAACATATATAAAAATAATAACAAATCATATTCTGACTTTTTTATAAAAACACATGGGTATATAAGATCATTATTATAACCTTCTCTTAATAAATATTCATTAACATAATTATTCCACATGCATCCTGATTGCTTTAACCCATATAAGAACCTTTATAACTTGATTGAGTAAACTTTTTGGGAATTTGAATTATATGGTTTAGGCATTTTAAATCCTTCAGTGATTTTCTTATAAATATTATTATCAATTGAACCACATAAATAGGTTGTGACTACATCCATCATACATATATATAGCTTTTCATGAGTTGCTAGGCTAATGAGATACAAAAATGTAATTCCATCTACTACAAGAGAATATATTTCATCATAATCAATCTCAAGTCTTTGTGAAAAAAATTACTCTGGCCTTTATATTTTATTTTTATATATATAATAAAGTTTTGAATTTATTGTTTTTTATTCATCATATTTTAGAATAAGTATAATTTAGTCTTTGACCTAATTTTCTTTATTGAGTCCCTCCTTGTCAAATTATAAACTTGATTAAAATTAATCTAATAACTTAAATGTGTTGATGAATAAGGTAAAAGTTAAGTGAATTTAAATAAGCATATCCATTATCATACATCTATTATAATAATCTTTCTATTATTTCTTTCTGTTAAAAAATACTATTTCTTTGTTTTTAACCTAAAAATAGTTAAGAAAAAAAATTCAAAAGATTCATAGCAAATTTATGATATTATAGGAATAAATTCTATCTCAAAATAATATTCATTCCTTGATCTTCTAGATAATTTTATTGAGTTAGATTCACTATTAGAAAATTGATAACTACAAACAAAAACACTACTATAATATTTTCATATGTAAATTGTAGTGAGTTTTACCGACAGAAATATTTCATTGGTATATACCGAGAGAATTACAGTGAAAAAAGAAGGAATTGAAACAAATCCAATTTATACAATAACATGTCATTTATACTAATGGAATTACCGATGATATTAATGCTGTTAATAAAATCTTTCTGTAAACTTATTGGTAAATTGTTCATTTCTCTTGACACTGTTTATTATGTAAATTACAAAGGGAATCATGAATGGAATTTTGTTCTTTACAGACAAAATCACAAATGAATTGAAAAGTCATCGGAGTTATTTGATGGTTTTTAATTTTTTTTTATTAAATTAAATATTATAGACAGAATCACTAACGAATTGAAAAATTATTGGTAATGTTTGGAAATTTCTAAGAATTTTTAATTAAATTAAAATTTTAAATTAAATATTATAAATAAAATCACCCATATATATAATGGTTAAAAATAGAATTTCATGCTTTCAAGCACGGTTTAATAATAATCGGGATGAGTGCTATCTTAATAGTTTATTTTATAAAGGTTGCTTCTAAGAAAAAGAGATAAAGCTAGTCTTTTTATATAGTGTGTGAAATTGAAAGCAAAGCGCATATTTACTGGTCTAAAGAAGGCTTGTACTTTTTTTTTTAATTCCTTTTCATCATTCTATATGTAACCTTATCAGTGAATCAATTACTGATAGAAAGATAATACAAATATGAACAAAAAATTTCCTTGATAAATATAAAAATTCTTGTAATGATTAATTGATCATAAATGTGGTTATTTATTATGATTATTCTTGATATTATTATGATATTACTGATTTTTTTAACATTAACATTTATTTATTTTGATAATTTTGAGAAAGTTTAGTGTTTGATAGTTTTATATTTGTTTTTAATAATAAATTAATTGTTAGGGACATGATGATATTAATTAATTGTAAAATAAAAAGACAAAAAGACTTTGGATCTTTTAAACACAAAATTAAGAGCAGAGGGGCGTATGATCACAGTAACCTGAGGTCAATTTTCCGCTCTATAAATTATCTAGCGGGTGAGGTAGATTAATAGCTAGTTGTGCTTTCTGAGAGAGCAGGCAATGGAGAATGAGATGAGCAAGATCCTCATATTTGGGGGAACGGGCTACTTAGGCAAGTATATGGTGAAAGCAAGTGTTTCAATGGGTCACAAAACTTACATATATTCTCGTCCCATCACCACACAATCTTCTCCAGCTAAAATAGGCATCCACAAGGAATTCCAAGCCATGGCGGTCACCATTGTTCAAGTATATAGTGATTAATCTAATTACCCCTTCGTTTTCTAATTTACAAACATTCATATTGATTACCCTTCACTCTACATTACGTGTTCAAAAGAATGACGTTTAATAACTAAATAGTTTTCAAGTGTTGCAGGGAGAATTCGATGAGCAGGAGAAACTTGTATCGGTTCTTCGTCAAGTGGATGTAGTAATCTCCACATTAGCTTATCCTCAGGTTCTCGACCAGCTCAAAATCATAGAAGCCATGAAAGTTGCTGGTAATATAAAGGTATATATCCTCTTGTTAAAGGACAACAATCTGGAGAGTGTTATATATAGTTATGTGCATGTCTGGTGGGCTAGCTAAGCTTATTCATGTAATTTTCTGTGCATACTAGAGGTTCTTTCCGTCAGACTTTGGAGTTGAAGAGGACAGAGTGACTCCCTTGCCCCCATTTGAAGCTTTCCTTGAGAACAAGAGGAAGATTAGAAGGGCCACAGAGGAAGCCGGAATCCCTTACACTTTTGTGTCAGCAAATTGCTTTGGTGCATACTTTGTCAATTACTTGCTCCGTCCACATGAGCAACCTCAAGATATCACTGTCTATGGCTCTGGTGAAGCTAAGGGTACGAAAACATCAATTCCATTCATTCATTATCGTCACTGTGTATATCAAAATTCAAATTTACTGTACACGTACTCTACATCAGTATCTATATATTATGTTTAACAGCGGTGATGAACTATGAAGAAGATATAGCCAAGTACACCATCAAAATAGCTGATGACCCCGAAACATGCAATCGAGTTGTAATCTGTCGGCCGCAGAAGAACATTGTTACTCAGCTTGAACTTATTTCCCTTTGGGAGAAGAAGACTGGAAAGACATTTAATAGGATTTACGTCCCTGAGGATGAGATAGTGAAGCTCTCTGAGAGTAAGAAATTTCTGTTGACTCATTATTTTTTAATATTTGATATACTTTGGCTTCTTGCCCTTTTCATTTGATTAATGGGATTCTTCGATTCTATATAATTCTTTTATCTCAAACCTACATTTTCAGGTGATTTCTTTTCACCCTTTAAAAGCATTTGACTTCTTGCTAACATCTGTTGCAGCCCTTCCACATCCACAAAATATCCCAGTTTCTATTCTTCACAGTTTGTTGGTGAAGGGTGACACGATAGGGTTTGAACTGGGAGAGGACGACTTGGAGGCTTCTGGGCTATATCCAGACCTCGAATTTAGAACGATCGATCAACTTCTTGATATTTTTCTCACTAGCCCTCCAGATCGTGCAGCTGCTGCCTTTGAATGAGTTTTATGATCTGTGATTTCCATGTCTTGAATTTGTTTTCTTATGCAACGTCCGCAGATAAACGGACATCTAAAAGGTCAAGTTTTGAGGCCGAGGCAATTATCATTAATTTGAGTTTTATCCTCCGTGTTAGTTAAGGGTACGAAAACATCTATTCCATCCATTCATTATCGTTATTGTGTAAATCAAAATTGAAATTCACTGTACACATACGTCTTCAGGGTGGAAAACAAATTCTTAGGCATGAAAAGACCTGCTCTCTGCGCTCGCACAAGTCATGGGACCACCTATGAAAATTATTAATGAATCTCACCATAATAATACAATTTCTCACATTTTTGTCAGCTTTGAAAGTGAAAATGAACACTTGAAATCTAGTAGAACTATCATTGTTCACGTATCATGTTTATCACATGAAAGTTTCTTTATGTTTTTTCGCTTTCCTTGTCATTTTCTCGAGTTCAAGACATGTGGGTGTGAAGGTTGTGGTCGTCTGCCTCAGTTCTGTCAGTGGTGCCTTTGTGTATCTTTGATTCACATGTGAGCCTTGCACAGGATTGTTGTGGGGAAGTCCTATTTCCTTTATTTACTGTTGGCCACCAGTCTTCCTTGATCTCAGGGAATAAGATTTCATCTGATGCACTTGTTATATCATCAAAGACCCATCTACTCAGCCAACAGCAAACTATGCATGTGCGACTAACTTAAACGTGTTTTGGAAGTGATTTTTAAGATTTTAATTGACTCATTATTCTAAATTCTACATATACTTGTTATTTAGATTCTTAGTATCAGATGTTTATTCACATGAATGTGGTAATTTGAATGACATCACGGATTCATTTTCATTTGTTTCTTGAACGTGATTCTTATTGTAAAGGAAGTCATCTTCTACATAGTATGTTTTTAGGAGAGTGGTGGCTTTTAAACTAAGGTTTAGTAACAAATTTAAACGAAGGTTTAGCTTGTGGACCCCCACATAAAAATAGAGGTATGGTCGCGGTTAACGAGAAGCATTTTTGTTCTAGTTTCTCACGTGAATATCTGATTGGGAGATATTAGTATCTTTGGTTTGGTATTGAGGTAACTGTCATTATTGTAATTTGAGAAAATATATTTTATAAAAAATATTTTAAATTGAGGTTGGTTTAGAAAAATATATTTTTTGTTAAAATTATGATTGAAATTGAGGTTTAATAAAAAATAGTTAATTATGTTTGGTTAAAAATACTTTTCAAATTGACATTATAAAATAACTAAAATAGACATATATTAATATTAATAGTTTTTAATTGAAATATTATATATTTAACTATTACTATTGCATCATGAAATAAAAAATACTTTATATAAAAGTATTTTTTATTGTTACATTAAACTATTTACAATTCCGTTACATGTAAAATCTATTCAACAAGAACTGTAGTTTCTATAGCTTCCTAGGTGTAACAAATTCATAAATATAATGTGGTGGTTGACATGTGACACCAAATTCGATAGTTTTTTATTGTTCCATTCTTGCAGAATCTACCTAAAGCTGAAATTAACCACCGCACACAACGTCTCTCTTTACTGCCATCTCCTTCTTCCACTATGTTCCTCTCTTAGTAGCACCTCCACTGGAACCAAAACCAATACTGTCATTAACCAAACCCCTCATCAAGACTAGCCCTCACCTATTTACCTCCATGAATCAGCCTTCTCCCTCACAAACCCAATAGCCTCTCATATCTTCCACTACTAGCATGCCTATAGTGAACCGACCCAACCATCAAACCACCACATAGCCAACCCTATGTCTCCCTCATATAGACCTAAAAATCCATCTCACCTAGTCATCTAAAACCCATCTGCATCTTTGTAAACTATTAACCCATTAGATTCCCCTGACCAACAATCAGCTCAGCATACCCCATCGACCAACACACACCAGTCCAATCAAAAGAACCTAGACCTAAACAACCATAAACCATAACCACAACCACAACCACAACCTCTAGTGCTCTCCAATAGCTCTCATGGTTTTCTCATCTAGAAAAAAGATCCACTCATACCCAAAGCACTGATCAAGGAAGGAAGAGAAAAATGATTTTATATTGTGCTTACAAACACAATTGCAAGTTGGAGGAAATGTAGCATTATGAAAAGTGATTAATACTTAAAAGTGCATTTTTATCATGGTTTTATATCATCATTTTGCACTTGAAGTATCAATAACTCCTTAACTAAAACATGTTTTATAATAATATATCTAATAATATAAGATACCTTTAATTTATGGTAAATGTTCATTTTAAATGCAGGCCTATCACATAAATGAAAATATTGATTGATGACTTTAAGAACTTAAATTGCAAAGGCAAAGAGATGGTCAAACTTAGAAAAGAGATGTCGGTGCAATCCAAACCGGAACACTGTTCGGTAATTGGGTCATATCTGGAGCTACAGATCTCAGATTTAGGTCCAATTTATATGGATGGAAAGGTAAGATATAGGCCTACAACTTTCATATGGAGCCCAAGATCTAAAAAGGCCATTATCAAGTCCAAATTGTAGCAACAACAAAGAAGCCCGAATCTGTCTTCCAGCCCGAGCATTGTTCGGTATTTTGGCCATATCTGGAGTTCTAGAAGTCCAAATGAGCTGAATTGTTTACACAAGAAAGCTGAGACAATTGCCTACAACTTTCATGTTTACAACTGGCTCCAATTTTGACGTTATCAATGACGTTTTGGGCAGACAAGAGAAGATAAGGATTGTCACCAAGTCAAAAGTTGGCCACCCACTTATCAATTAGTCATCAAATCAATAATTCTCAATTTTGGCCTATAAAAGGAGGCATTTGCCATGCATTTAGGCATCTTGGTTTCCAGATCAAGATCATGCTCTTCCTTTCTCTCTTTGTATTTTTTGTAATGTTTATGCTTTGCTTTTATTAATATTAAGTTTATGCCTTTCATTTCCTTTCCTTTACTTAGTTAACTTTTATGTTCTTATTTTGTTTATTTGTTTTCCTTTCTTTCATTATGTCTAGCTAAGTTAATTATGTCAAGGTGAAAAGGTTACACTAATAGTGGAAGAATAACTATAGTGTAAACTTAATATGGACCTTAATGTTTGATACTAACATGTTTTATATTTGTTATCTTGTTCACTCTTTAATACTTTGCTTGTTAAATGACTAATCTTGATTTATGTTGTATAACACTTGGTACAACAAATGCTTGGCACTTTCATAGCCCATAATGTATGGTATAACCGACACCTGAGCTATGAAAAGAACTTGATTTGTTGTTAACATAAGTTATAATCATGAATGCTTGACGAGATTTACAAGTATTAGCATTAATTGAATAAGATGACTAATGTAATCATGTTAACAATATATAATCTGATTGGAACCTCCTTTGTGTGTGGTTTCCAATTCAATAATAAGAGTTTATACTATACTTGTTTGACATACCATTAGTGGAACCTCTAACCTTGGCATTTGTTATTATCATTGTTTAATTGTTACATTAATATTTCATCTCAAAGTTCTCATCATCATCATCATCTTCTTCTTCTCTTTCTTTATTATTATTATTATTATTATTATTATTACTACTATTACTACTACTACTACTACTACTAATATTATTATTATTATTATTATTATTATTATTATTATTATTATTATTATTATTGTTATTGTTATTGTTATTATTGTTGTTGTATTATTTTTATTGTTGTTGTATTATTTTTATTTGTAATTTGTACAATTAACCTCCCTGTGGTTCGACCTCGGTCTTGCCGGGTTATTTATTACTTCGACACTCCTGCACTTGGGAGAAGACATCAACCTTTTAGTCGTGTCAAAAATCATGTAGTTTCTGCTTCAACAAGACAGAGTTTTGAACGTAAATAATGGTGGGGCCCATGCATGAAAATTGCGGTTTGTTTTGTAACTAAACAATATGTTGCAATTGTTAAATAAAAATGTTGCCGCAAATGCTGAGCTAAACGAGCTCTAACCAAGCAATGAAAACACAATTGATTAATATTGTTAAAAATATTGGATAAAACTATCAATCCCAGATAGCATGAAACATCGCAACTCATCTCTCTTTAGATTATTTTTTTTCTTCACCATGGTCTCTAACCTAGCATAAGTCATCACTCTCCTTGAAGATCTATTTTCCTTTTCTGTTATTCTATAAACAATCAATGTTCATTTCATGGGCATAGACTCTAATCAAAATTGGAATGCTTAGCATTTGTAGTTTTTTTGTTTTATTACTAGCTAATATAGATCTAGTACTACTTGCTTTGTAATATGGTTGTAAACAATTGTAATGTTTTATAAAGTGGAGGAGATGGTGAAGATTTTTTTACATATTGTAGAGCACTTGCAAGTGGGATTTCTTCCATGTGTGCTTCTGTGCTTTTATATTACAATTGCATCTCAGGTTTATACATTTCATTCACATTGCATTATTTGGGTCATATTTTTGCAATTATGATTGGGTGAGCTTTTTCTAACTATCTTGAGAATGAAAATTTACAATTTTGTTTAAATTTTCCATGGATCTTACTGCTTAAATGTTGTTTAAAGTTTTTGAAATGATTACTTCAACAACATTGCTTTAGTTAATTAATTAACAACAACCAAAAATGTTAACACTGAACCATAATAAATATTATTTGGTAGTCATTATAAAAACCTTATTAATGGCAGTAGTATCATGCTACTTTATTTCAATTTATGTAAAAACTATGGAAAATAAATACTCCTTAGAGTAATTATATTCTTGTTATTACATTGCAAAATTATATAATCAATTTATATAAGCATTGAATTTTTGTAGAAATTTAAAACTTCTATATGCATTTAAACAATGATTGATACAATTCAATACACACACATGGAAACATAAAATCAAGCATTATTATTGAAAATTAGTCCACAAAGTGCCATGGCTCGTTGTGTCTTTTCATAGTTCATTATGCTAGCCAATAGGCTTGTTAATCCATCACAACTTTGTTTTGGGTAAAACCCACTTTAATTACGATAATCAAATGTTCAGAGCATACATGTTTTTGAAGTTGTAAATATAACAACCATAGATAATCAAACTACAGCGATAACAAGTTGAAACATAAGGAATGCAAGGCTAAAGCTTTCTGTTCTTAAACTAATTATTTGTATAAATCTTTTCTATTTATTATCAATCTTATTACAGGTCTTAAGCGCATCACGCCTTTAATAGTTGTTACAAAAGTTAAATGCTCATGTGTCATCTTGTGGCTGATGAACAAGGCTAGAAAGCAAATCAATAAAAGGTGTTGAAGCTCGGATAATACATTTTGGAATAAAAAAATGTAGCATATATTTTGTGATATTTTTATTGTTGCCATTGATAAAGTAATGAGGCCAAACACTTATTTCAATAAGGTCAAATGAAAATTTATGGTGGGTGTTTTCAAAGAGAAAACCAAAAATGCTTTCAATAAGATTCAACTTAAAAATAAATGGGATGGTACAAAGAAGGACCGGAGTATTTGGAAAAACTAATTTCCAAAATTGGTATAAGATAGAATAGTGAACTAGGAACTATTGATTCTAATGATGAGTGGTGAAAGAAAGAAAACTCAGGTTAGTTATTGAAAATTGTTTATTTGAACTTGTCTATCTTGTCCTAGTTCTTAAGCTACTTAGCATTTTCCATATGGTATATGCATTTGATTTTCTATTTCTCTTATATAGGAAATCAAAAGATTTAAAAAGTTTAGACATGCTGGCATTAGACCATCACTTTACAGTAAATTTAATAGAATGTTCAGCAATGTTGTGGTAACTAGACAATATTTCTTGACTCCATCTTCTGGATCTTTATTTGATGATGATGATGTTGTGAATCAAGGCACTCAACATATTTGTTGTTACTCAATTTTGGACCCCACATGCTAGAGATGGTGTATACCTGTTTTTAACCAAGTGTGGGAGTGTATCTTATGTTTGCTAGAAAATTGACAAAAGCAAAAAAAAAAGAAAACGGTTCTGCTACTCTCGCAATTTTTTTTTCCAACTTAAACTCTGATTCTGACTTGGTTTCGTACGATATCTGACCATCCTAGCTATATTCTGTCATTTATGACATGTTCAAAAATTGAACTATACCTTTATTAGGTCCTAAGAATCATTTTTCTTAGGGCAGATTCTGATTAATACTTAAAAGTGTATTTTTATCAAGGTTTTATATCATTATTTTGCACTTGAAGTATCAATAACTCCTTAAGTAAAACATGTTTTATAATAATATATCTACTAATAGAAGATACCTTTAATTTATGGTAAATGTTCATTTTAAATGCAGGCTCATCACATAAATGAAAGGATTGATTGATGAATTTAAGAACTCAAATTGAAAGGAAAAAGAGATGGCCAGACTTAGAAAAGAGATACCAGTGCAGTCCAAACTAGAACACTGCTTGGTAATTAGGTCATATCTGGAGTTGTAGATCTTCGATTTAGGTCTACTTTATATGGATGAAAAGGTAAGACATAGGCCTACAACTTTCATATGGAGCCTAAGACCCAAAAAAGCCATTTTCAAGTCCAAATTGGAGTAACCACAAAGAAGTCTGAATCTATCTTTCAACCCGAGCACTATTCAGTATTTTGGTCATATCTAGAGTTCTAGAAGTCAAAATGATCTGAATTGTTTACACAAGAAAGCTGAGACAATTTCTTACAACTTTTATGTTTTCAAGTGGTTCTAATTTTGACATTATCAATGATGTTTTGGGCATATAAGAGAAAATAAGGATTGTCACCAAGTCAAGAGTTGACCACCTACTCATCAATTAGTCATCAAATCAATATTTCCTAATTTTGGCCTATAAAAGGAGACATTTTCCATGCATTTAGGCATTTTGGTATCCAGATCAAGATCATGCTCTTGCTTTCTCTCTTTGTATTTTTTGTAATGTTTATGCTTTGCTTTCATTAATATCAAGTTTATGTCTTTCAATTCCTTTCCTTTACTTAGTTAACTTTTATTTATTTATGTTCTTATTTTGTTTATTTATTTTTCTTTCTTTCATTATGTCTAGCTAAGTTTATTATGTCAAGATGAAAAGGTTACACTAATGCTGTAAAAATAAGTATAGTGTAAACTTAATATGCACTTTGATGTTTGATACTAAATTGTTTTATATTTGTTATCTTGTTCACTTTTTAATACTTTACTTTTTAAATGACTAATCTTGATTTATGTTGTATAACACTTGGTACAACAAATGCTTGACACTTT